>NC_088401.1:43400116-43610759 GCF_034236695.1 Oncorhynchus nerka
CGTCTTTTTATCCAAAAATGAAATACTGCCCCTATAGGACTAACAGGTTAAAAAAAAATGTGACACAGCGGTTGCTTTAAGAACCAGTGTATATTTTTTATTATATGTAGAACATGTATCTTTAGTCATCTGGCGTAGCTTTCTATAATTCCGCCGGACATTTTGGAGAATTTTCTGAACATGGTGTCAATGTAAACCGAGATTTATGGATATAAAATGCATATTATCGAATACAAAACATAAATGTACTGTGTAACATGTCATATGACTGTCATCTGATGAAGATTTTCAAGGTTAGTGAATTACTATTTTTTTAATCCTGCTTTTGTCAATGTATATTTTGCTGGACAAAATGGCCTCGTTTTTTCTTTGTTTTGGTGGTGGTCTAACATAAATATATGCTGTGTTTTCGCCGTAAAACATTTTAAAAATCTGACACGCTGGGTAGATGAACAAGGTGTTTATCTTTCATTTGAGGTATTGGACTTGTTAATGTGTGGAGGTTAAATATTTCTAAGAATATTTTTGCATTCCCTGCACCACCGTTTCAGCTGAACGGGGGGGGGGTGGAGGTCCCGTAGGGGAACCCCTCGCCTCAACAGGTTCACTTAACCTATTTTAGTTTGTTAAAGCTAAACTTAACCCTCACTGTCTCTGGTAATCATAGCGAAACCATTTCTTTTTAAATTTTTCGTTCACCTTTTACACCTGTTGTTTTGGGCCATCCCTGGCTAGTTCGTCATAATCCTTCTATTAATTGGTCAAGTAATTCTATCCTCTCCTGGAACGTCTCTTGTCATGTGAAATGTTTAATGTCTGCTATCCCTCCTGTTTCCTCTGTCTCTTCTTCACAGGAGGAGCCTGGTGATTTGACGGGGGTGCCGGAGGAGTATCACGATCTGCGCACGGTGTTCAGTCGGTCCAGGGCCACCTCTCTTCCTCCGCACCGGTCATATGATTGTAGTATTGATCTCCTTCCGGGAACCACTCCCCCCCGGGGTAGACTATACTCTCTGTCGGCTCCCGAACGTAAGGCTCTCGAAGATTATTTGTCTGTAGCTCTCGACGCCGGTACCATAGTCCCCTCCTCCTCTCCCGCCGGAGTGGGGGTTTTTTTTGTTCAGAAGAAGGACGGATCCCTGCGCCCCTGCATAGATTATCGAGGGCTGAATGACATAACAGTTAAGAATCGTTATCCGCTCCCTCTTATGTCTTCAGCCTTCGAGATCCTGCAGGGAGCCAGGTTTTTTACTAAGTTGGACCTTCGTAACGCTTACCATCTCGTGCGCATCAGGGAGTGGAAAACGGCGTTTAACACTCCGTTAGGGCACTTTGAATACCGGGTTCTTCCTTTCGGCCTCGTAAACGCTCCAGCTGTCTTTCAGGCATTAGTAAATTACGTCCTGAGAGACATGCTGAACATCTTTGTTTTCGTTTACATTGACGATATCCTGATTTTTTCACCGTCACTCCAGATTCATGTTCAGCACGTTTGACGCGTCCTCCAGCGCCTTTTAGAGAATTGTCTTTATGTGAAGGCTGAGAAGTGCACTTTTCATGCCTCCTCCGTCACATTTCTCGGTTCTGTTATTTCCGCTGAAGGCATTAAGATGGATCCCGCTAAGGTCCAAGCTGTCATTAATTGGCCCGTTCCTAAATCACGCGTCGAGCTGCAGCGCTTTCTCGGCTTCGCGAATTTCTATCGTTGTTTCATCCGTAATTTCGGTCAGGTGGCAGCTCACCTCACAGCCCTTACTTCTATCAAGACGTGCTTTAAGTGGTCCGTTTCCGCCCAGGGAGATTTTGATCTTCTCAAGAATCGTTTTACATCCGCACCTATCCTTGTTACACCTGACATCTCTAGACAGTTCGTTGTCGAGGTTGACGCGTCAGAGGTGGGCGTGGGAGCCATTCTTTCTCAGCGCTCCCTCTCTGATGACAAGGTCCACCCTTGCGCGTATTTTTCTCATCGCCTGTCGCCGTCGGAACGTAACTATGATGTGGGAGACCGCGAACTGCTCGCCATCCGCTTAGCCCTAGGCGAATGGCGACAGTGGTTGGAGGGGGCGACCGTTCCTTTTGTCGTTTGGACTGACCATAGGAACCTTGAGTACATCCGTTCTGCCAAACGACTTAATGCGCGTCAGGCTCATTGGGCTCTGTTTTTCGCTCGTTTCGAGTTCGTAATTTCTTATCGTCCGGGCTCTAAGAACACCAAGCCTGATGCTTTATCTCATCTCTTCAGTTCTTCAGTAGTCTCCACCGACCCCGAGGGGATTCTCCCTGAGGGGCGTGTTGTAGGGTTGACTGTCTGGGGAATTGAGAGGCAGGTAAAGCGAGCACTCACTCACACTCCGTCGCCACGCGCTTGCCCTAGGAACCTTCTTTTCGTTCCCGTTCCTACTCGTCTGGCCGTTCTTCAGTGGGCTCACTCTGCCAAGTTAGCCGGCCACCCCGGCGTTCGGGGTACGCTTGCTTCCATTCGCCAGCGTTTTTGGTGGCCCACTCGGGAACGTGACACGCGTCGTTTCGTGGCTGCTTGTTCGGTCTGCGCGCAGACTAAGTCCGGGAACTCCCCTCCTGCCGGCTGTCTCAGACCGCTTCCCATTCCCTCTCGACCGTGGTCTCACATCGCCTTAGATTTTATCACCGGACTGCCTTCGTCAGCGGGGAAGACAGTTATTCTTACGGTTGTCGATAGGTTCTCTAAGGCGGCTCATTTTATTCCCCTCGCTAAGCTCCCTTCTGCTAAAGAAACGGCACAAATCATCATCGAGAATGTTTTCAGAATTCATGGCCTTCCGTCAGACGTCGTTTCGGACAGGGGCCCGCAGTTCACGTCTCAATTTTGGAGGGAGTTTTGCCGTTTGATTGGGGCTTCCGTCAGTCTCTCGTCCGGCTTCCACCCTCAGTCTAACGGTCAAGCCGAACGGGCCAATTAGACTGTTGGTCGCATCTTACGCAGTCTTTCTTTTCGTAACCCTGCGTCTTGGTCAGAACAGCTCCCCTGGGCAGAATACGCCCACAACTCGCTTCCTTCGTCTGCGACCGGTCTATCTCCTTTTCAGAGTAGCCTCGGGTACCAACCTCCGCTGTTCTCGTCTCAGCTCGCCGAGTCCTGCGTCCCCTCCGCTCAGGCTTTTGTCCAACGTTGTGAGCGCACCTGGAAGGGGGTCAGGTCTGCACTTTGCCGTTATAGGGCGCAGACTGTGAGAGCCGCTAATAAGCGTAGAACTAAGAGTCCTAGATATTGTCGCGGTCAGAGAGTATGGCTCTCCACTCAAAACCTTCCCCTTAAGACAGCTTCTCGCAAGTTGACCCCGCGGTTCATTGGTCCGTTCCGTATTTCTCAGATCATTAATCCTGTCGCAGTGCGACTTCTTCTCCCGCGATATCTTCGTCGCGTCCACCCGGTCTTCCATGTCTCCTGTGTTAAGCCCGTTCTTCGCGCCCCCGCTCGTCCTCCCCCTCCCCCATCCTTGTCGAGGGCGCACCTATCTACAGGGTCCGTAAGATTTTGGACATGCGTCCTCGGGGCCGTGGTCATCAGTTCCTAGTGGATTGGGAGGGGTACGGTCCTGAGGAAAGGAGTTCGGTTCCCTCTCGGGACGTGCTGGACCGTTCGCTGATCGATGATTTCCTCCGTTGCCGCCAGGTTTCCTCCTCGAGTGCGCCAGGGGGCGCTCGGTGAGTGGGGGGTACTGTCATGTCTTGTCATATTATGTCTTGTTCCTGTTCTTTCTCTTCACTCTGTCTCCCTCTGCTGGTCGTATTAGGTTACCTTCTCTTTCTCTCCTCCTCCAGCTGTTCCTCATCTCCTCTAACTACCTCGTTCACCCTTTTCCCACCTGTTCCCTTTTTCCCTCTGATTAGGTCTCTATTTCTCTCTCTGTTCCTGCTTCTTTCTTTGTCAGATTCTCGTTTGAGTTTCTCATGCCAGAAACAAACTATCGTCTCGTTTGCTTCACCCTTGTCCCGTCCCGTCCTGTCGGAATCTGCCTGGCAAGTGCATCCTGTACTCAGCTAACTGTCTTATCGTCTGTACTGTGTCCAGTTCATCTGATGCTACATGAGATCAGGTACCACTGTTCCTCTACGACCCGCGCCTACCCAGAGAGACCTGCAGCCTGTCGCCGCTAACCCAGCTATTCTCCTCTGCTGCTAAGAAGGGGACTCTTTTGTAATTATCAGAAGGACTTTTTGTTTCATTTGTCGCCCTCTCTGCGGGTTGTCTATTTTTGCATTATCTACATCTGAAGAGGATCTATGTCTTCCCTGTGTTTGTTAAACCGCTTTTGGGTCCTCACTCAAGTGCACAACAGTAACAACCAGAGGATTGCAATGAAACCAACCATGACTGGATAAACTTTTGTTTAGTGTGTGTAATTACCACGAACGCATCATCCATAGTTGAATGATACGGAAATCACGACGCAAGCGGTTTACAAATGTTTTGTGGTAGGCTATAAAAATGGATTTTATCAGACAAAACGAACATTCACTTTGTAGTTAGGACACTTGGCATTGCCACCAGAGGAAGATCTTCAATGGTAAGCAATTTATTTTATTGTTATTTCTGACTTTCATGACGTTAATGCTTGGTTGGAAAATGCTAGTAATACTTGTGTGTGCGTGGCGCCGTCCTCAGAAAATAGCATGTTTGCTTTCGCAGTAATGGCTTTTTGAAATCTGACACAGCGGCAGGATTAATAAGACGTTCATCTTTTAAATGATATAAGATACATGTATTTACAAGAATGTTTACTATAACAAATGGTGTATTTAGAATGTTTAGAATGTTTCACCGGATGTTGACCTGGTGGGACGTTAGCGTCTCACCTACCCTAGAGAGGTTAAGGATTAGCCCCTTTTTTTAAATTTTCGCCTAAAAAGACATACCCAAATCTGCCTGTAGCTCTGGCCCTGATGCAAGGATATAAATATGATTGGTACCATTTCAAAGGAAACACTTTGAAGTTTATGGAAATGTGAAAGGAATGTAGTAGAATATAACACAATAGATCTGGTAAAAGATAAAACAAAGAAAAAAACCTTTCATTTGTAATTTTTTTGTACCATCATCTTTGAAATGTATTATTCCAGCCCAGTTGCAATTTAGATTTTGGTCACTAGATGGCATCACTGTATGTGCAAAGTTTTAGACTGATCCAGTGAACCATTGCATTTCTATTCAAAATGTTGTATCAAGACTGCCCAAATGTGCCTAAATTGTTTATTAATAACTCTTCTCAAACAATAGCATTGTATTAGTTCACTGTAATAGCTACTGTAAATTGGACAGTACAGTTAAGATTAACAAGAATTTAAGCTTTCTGCTACCAGATGTCTATGTCCTGGGAAATGTTCTTGTTACTTACAACATCATGCTAATCGCATTAGCCTACGTTAGCTCAACCGTCCCGTGGAAGGGACACCGATCCCAAATAAGTTTTAAGAAGCAGGATGTCCCAACTCTGCCCTTTCCTCTATGCCAAACTGACATTGTATACGTACAGACGTGTTAAGCTGGAACATTGGTACATTGTGGGGGGGAAACCTGTCTGTTCAATAGACTGTTCAATCTGATATGATCCAGTTGAAAAACTATAGGGACCAGTCGATGGATGTTTTCGTTACATATCCAATGGGAGCGACCTTTTCAATGAGACGCCTGAGTAAACAATAAGAATTGAACCAAACAAACAATTGACTGAGAGTAGGCCTACTGTAAGTGTCGGGAGAGAGTTAGGCCAAGATAATAAATGACTGCCTCTGAACATGAGCCACAGTTCAAAAACATCTGGGTTGGACAGTAATAACTCATGTGGTTTGGGCTCCCCTAACACACACAGTATCTCTCTCGCTCTCCACCTCTCTTTTACTCTCTCACTCCCTCAGGTTACAGATGACCCTTCAAATGTGTTACTGACAGACTGCAACATGGGAGTTCAGATGTTAAAACAGCCCATGAATCAGCTACATTACCAGGTAATGTATTGCTTCAGGTTTAAGTTACAGTGGTTAACCTTTACCATAGGCCCCTTTTACAGGGTGAGAAAAGTCCTTTCCACACACACATACACACCTGTTTAACATCTCTGCCATGTGTGTTCAAAGGCTCCTAATACTGCACAGGGACCATATACCTCTGGAGAGTGGATCAAGTACATTTCTGTGGTTAAGCTAACTTTCCCTTAACTGTAAACACACTTTAAGGTCCTATTTGTTCACAGTTAGTCTATAGAGTCCAATACTTTTTACTTTTTTGTTATTGAATATTTTGAAGCCAATCACGTGTCGCTCTACTGATAAAAATCCTCAACCTAGTAATAACCAGTCTCCATCCACTATCCTTTGTCTCTATCCCGTTCCCTCCTTTCTCTATGTATTGAGCTGTTGATGGGCCAGAACCAGACAGACAAAGATTACTTGTATTGATAGTCCCATCAGCTGACCACTCCTGAGCCCTGCTCCTTACTCAAAAGTCCTCAGTGCTGATGAGGAGATTAATCAATCAATACAACCCCATACTAGTCATACATTGGCCAATCAGCACCACAGGCAGGAAAGAGGAAATGTAGCATAGTGCACTATGGGGCCAGCGGAGGCCAGGAGGGCCCATCCCCCAGTCTGTCTCCTCTCTACAGAAGGCCTCTCAGCGTCTCCACTCCTGTAGGCCTGGCCTCTCATGGCTGATTGCATCAGGGTTGTTATCAGTGGACTACTCATCTCCTCACCACCCACCCGCTGAGAAGGAGATGGCCACTGCCTCTCCTCTTATCTACTCCCCTCTCTCTTCGCCCCTTCTCTCCTTGCCTCCTCTAATCTCATCTCTGCCTAGTCCAAACAAATGTAATTTGGAGTTGCAGTTGGGACTGATAAAAACTGGACAAAGGGGTCATTTGATATTGTCCTCCTGCCCACCCCATGTCCCTCCCCCCTCCTCCATCAAACCCAGACAGAGACATCCAATACATTTCTCTCTCGCCTTTCGTTAATCAGAGAGGAGAGGGAAGAGGGACAATGCCCCCGGATAAGAAGGCTGATGTTTTACGTGTCTCCAACCGATTGTGTTTTTTGTTTGTTTATTTGAAACTTATTTTTTAACTCATTTTGTACATAAGGTTAGTGCTACCGTGTCTTATGACCAAAAATAACTTGTGCACATCAGGACTGCGATTACTCACCACGGACTGGCAGAATCCTGTTTTTGTTTGGGCTAGGGGGCAGCATTTTTACTTTTGGATGAAAAGCATGCCCAGAGTAAACTACCTCCTACTCAGTCCCAGATGCTAATATATGCATATTATTAGTAGTGTTGAATAGAAAACAATCTGAAGTTTCTAAAACGGTGTCTGTGAGTATAACAGAACCCATATGGCAGGCAAAAACCTGAGAAAAAATCCAAACAGGAAGTGGGAAATCTGAGGTTTGTAGTTTTTCAACTCAGCTCCTACTGAAGATACAGTGGGATATTGGTTATGTTGCACTTCCTAAGGCTTCCATTAGATGTCGACCGTCTTTAGAACGTTGTTTGATGCTTCTACTATGAAGGGGAGCTGAATGAGAGGGGAATGAGTCAGAGGTATGCCAGCAGTCACCAGCTCAGTCAACCGCATTCACATGAGAGGTTGCTTTTCTACAGACAATGGAATTCTCCGGTTGGAACATTATTGAACATTTATGATAAAAACATCCTAAAGATTGATTCTATACATCGTTTGATAGCTTTCTACAACCAGTAATACAACTTTTTGGAATTTTCGTCCGACCTTTCCGCTGGAAGTTGTACGCACGTTTCGATTTGTTTACCAAACGCCCTAACAAAAGGAAGTATATGGACATAAATTATGAACTTTATCAAACAAATCAAACATGTTTTGTGGAACTGGGATTACTGGGAGTGCATTCGGATGAAGATCATCAAAGGTAAGTGACAATTTATAATGCTATTTCTGACTAATGTTGACTGCGCAACATGGCGGATATTTATTTTGGCGGGTTTGGGCTCTGAGCTCCGTACTCAGATTATTGCATGGTATGCTTTTTCCGTAAAGTTGTTTTTTAAATCTGACAGAGCGGTTGCATTAAGGAGAAGTTTATCTAAAGTTCTATGCATAACAGTAGTATTTTCATCAACATTTATAATGAGTATTTCTGTAAATTGATGTGGCTCTCTGCAAAATCACTGCATGTTTTGGAACTACTGAACATAACACGCTAATGTAAAATTTGATTTTTGGATATAAATATGCACTTTATTGAACAAAACATACCTGTATTGTGTAACATGAAGTCCTATGAGTGTCATCTGATGAAGATCATCAAAGGTTAGTGATTAATTTTATCTCTATTTGTGCTTTTTGTTACTCCTCTCTTTGGCTGGAAAAAAGCTGGGTTTTTCTGTGACTTGGTGGTGACCTAACATAATCGTTTGTGAAGCTTTCGCTGTAAAGCATTTTTGAAATCAGACACTGTGGCAGGATTAACGAGAATTGTATCTTTAAAATGGTGCCTAATACTTGTATGTTTGAGAAATTTGATTCATGAGATTTCTGTTGATTTTTATTTGGCGCCCTGCAATTTCATTGGCTGTTGGCGAGGGGTTCCCAGACAGGTTAAGTAGTGTGACGAGCCCGACGCGAATGATATACTGTTTTCTCGGGAACATGCCCAGATCCTCGTGATTTGCGTGAAGAGGAGGCGGAGACAAAGGGGCCAGAGGGCGGCTGCCTTCTGACAATTGGTAGGCGATCAAATAAACCTACACTTCCTTCCATTCTGCTAGCAAACGTGCAATCTTTGAGGAATAAAATAGATAACCTACACGGAAGATTAAACTACCAACGGGAAATTCAAAACTGTAATATCTTATGCTTCATGGAGTCGTGGCTGATCGGCGACACTATCAACATACTGGCTGTGGCTGGTTATACGCTGTACCGGCAGGATAGAACAGCGGCGTCTGGTAAGACAAGGGGCGGCGTAAATAACAGCTGGTGCACGAAATCTAAGGATGTTTTGAGCTATTGCTCGCCTGAGGTAGAGTATCTCATGATAAGCTGCAGACCACACTATCTACCTAGCGAATTTATCTGTAGTCTGGCACTAAGACAACATTGAATGAGCTGTATTCTGCCAAAAGCAAACAAGAAAACGCTCACCCAAAGGCGGCGCTCCTAGTAGCCAGGGACTTTAATGCAGGGAAACTTAAATTGGTTTTACCAAATTTCAATCAGCATATTAAATGTGCAACCAGAGGGGAAAATACTCCACCTATACTCCACACACAGAGACGCATACAAAGCTCTCCCTCGCCCTCCATTTGGCAAAGCTGACCATAATTATGTCCTCTTGTTTCCTGCTTACAAGCAAAAACTAAAGCAGGAAGCACCACTGACTAGATCAATAAAAAAAGTGTTCAGATGAAGCAGACGCTAAGCTACTGGAATATGTTCCGAGATTCCTAAGATGGCATTGAGGAGTCCACCACATCAGTCATTGGCTTCATCAATAAGTGCATCAATGGCGTCATCCCAACAGTGATCGTACGTAAATACCCCACCAGAAGCCATGGATTACAGTCAACATCCACACTGAGCAAAAGGCTAGAGCTGACGCTTTTAAGAAGCGGGACTCTAACCCATAACTTTTAAGAAATCCTGCTATGCCCACTGACGAACCATCAAACAGGCAAAGCGTAAATACAGGACTAAGGTCGAATCGTACTGCACCGGCTCTTCCGCTCGTCGGATGTGGCAAGGCTTTTAAACCATTACAGACGACAAAGGACAGAACAGCCTAGAGCTGCCCAGTGACACAAGCTTACCAGACGAGCTAAACTACTTTACACTGAAACATGCATGAGAGAACCAGCTGTTCTGGAAGACTGTGTGATCACGCTCTCAACAGCCGATGTGAGTAAGACCTTTAAACAGGTCAACATTCACAAGGCCGCAGGGCCAGACGGATTACCAGGACATGTACTGCGAGCATGTACTGACCAACTGGCAAGAGTCTTCACTGACATTTTCAACCTCTCCCTGTCCTAGTCAGTAATACCAACAGGATGCAATCTATATTGCACTCCACATTGCCCTTTCCCACCGGGACAAAAGGAACACCCACGTGAGAATGCTATTCATTGACTACAGCTCGGCATTCAACACCATTGTGCCCTCAAAGCTCATCACTAGTTATCTTTGCCAAAGGCTGTGCAACCAAATATTAGCTCTGGGGTGCCAAAGATTTTGTCCATGCCATTTGTCTTAGTTTTATGAATGAAAATTGTAAACTCCATAAGGTGTGGAGATCTAACGTATTTTTCAATTTCAACTTATTTTAGAAGAAATAGGAAATTATTTTAGAAAAGAGCAAGGGTGCCAAAATATTTGTCCGCAACTGTATAACATAGGCTAGTTATTGAAATAGGCTATAGCAAATCGGAATAGGCAGATTACTTGGAATGCCACTTGTGTGCTGCACTGTCGTGCGCTGCCCTGCTCCGTTTACTGCGCAGCACCAGTCAAGTTCAAATAGGCTGATCCATCGTCAAATCACAATGTCGTCACCATCGACGATGGCTGTCAATCAACGTCAATAGATGATACTATCGTAATATAGCCCAACCCTAAACACAGACTTTGTGTGACTTAAACACAGACTTTGCTGTGACTTATAACACCAGCTGACTGGCTGACTGCTGATACCTGATAGAGAATCTGGGTCAGTCTGAACACGAGACAATCTACCATTCATCTTTACTCATCTACGAAGCCATAGCACACACACACACACACACACACACACACACACACACACACACACACACACACACACACACACACACACACACACACACACACACACACACACACACACACACACACACTCACACACACACACAAAAACACTTCAAAACTAGAAGTATATAGTGATACTGCCCACAACATTCCACCAACATCCTCCCCACATAGGCCTAACTGCACCCTAGCCAAATAACCCAGATCTGATATCCATCCTACACTAGATAAATGACATGACAGTACTATAAGGCAGGAAGAACCCTTTCCCTCCCAGTGACCCAAAGTGAATTTCATTAGATTGCTCAATCTGCTATGTGTACAGAGGAAAACATTGGACCATGCAGAACTGTGGCTCAGTCTGCCTGGGGTGGGATGGTAATTACTGTTAATTGGTTTAACATGGGAGGAAGAGGTTGAGGGGGAGGGAGCACATACAGCAGCACAGATACTCTCTCTCTCTTCTCTCTTCTCCCTCTTATTCTTCTCTTCCCTCTCTTCCACGGTTTGATCTGATAGAGAGCTGTGATAATCCTCTATCTGTGTTCTCACTGCAGAGTGGGAGAGGCATGCAGATTGGCTGTGTGTCCTAGTAAACACACACACACACACACTCCAGCGACGGGGGGGAGTTACTCATCCAGATAACAATGCAGGACTGAGAGGACCCAGGCCATTTATGCACATTTGATGCGTAATGAGCTTCTTATCAGTGCGTGGGCAGAGAAATTAGGTGTAAAGTATACCCCATTCAGCACTGTGCTGCTAATGCCCGGACCATGAACTCATCTACCGGACTCATCTAATCTCATACCCAATACAACATACACTGCCCATAGCCAGAGACAGAGAGAGAGAGAGAAAGAGACAAAGAGAAAAAATAAGAGAGAGAGTTAAAAGGGAGAGAGGAGAAAGAAAACATAAAGTGGCATTTCACACCCCGATGGAGAGGAGGATAGATTCAGGAAGTTATCAACACAGAGGTCAGAGAAGACCTGACATTATTACCACTGTTTGGCTGGTGCACACAAACACATACACATACACGCGCACACACACTTTTCTGATGCCTGTGAGAATAGCAATGCTGAGTAGAAGCACTTACGGGGCAGATCATAAAGACGTGTCCTATTTGACTTTATGACTACAGTCCTTCACTATGAGCAACCTCCTGTAAAATCTACCCTCACTAAAACACCCTCCAATAAACCCTCCATTCTGTAGCAAGACAAAGACTGAGTACCACAATATAGCACACTACGTTTAACCAAGGCCCATAGAGCTCTGGTCAAAAGTAGTAGTGCACTATAGGTAATATAGGGTGACAGTTGGAACGAAGCCAAAGAGGCAAAGCTCAACCACTCTGGGTATAAAACGTCTGCTTTCTCCTCTGTTGATTAGGATTTGGCCATTCATGTTACACGCAAGAGAAAAAAACGTAAAAAGCCAATCCTTTCATTTAGGCGTTGAGGGGTGGTGAAGAGTGTTTGACGCTGCAGCCTGGAAGATGAAATCACAGCCATAAACCAACGCAGTAAATATCCTCACTTGTCAGTGGCCACTGCAGCCAGCCGGGTAGTATTATCATAGTGGGAACAGTGATGAATACTAGAGAGAGAAATGTTTTGCTACACTGGCTGAGTAACTGGAGACTACCAGAACACAGACACACAAATGCTCTCACACACACACACACACACACACATACTGTACACACACGCACAACCCTTCCACTTCCACAAGAGCCAGAGATGGTGACATATAGAGGGTTATGAACCCCTCTGGGCTGTGGTCAGTTAGAGAGCAGCTAGAATAAAGACAGGGACTGAGACTACAGTACAGTATACTTGTTATAGTAGGATGTTATTATTGTAAAAGAGAAAGTTAAATATTATGTTAGAGACATTGAATCACCATCAGACCTGCAGGGTTCACAGGCATTAATGGGTGTTTGAGAGAGAGGAGAGAGGGAGAGGAAAAGAGTGGTAGAGAGAAGGAGAAGGAGAAGGAGAGGGAGAGAGAGAGAGGGAGAGAGAGAGAGAGAGAGAGAGAGAGAGAGAGAGGAAATAGAAAATATAGAGACACAGACCAACTAAGGTTACCAAAACATTTCTGCAGCATTAATGGTCCCCAAGAACACACTGGCCTCAATCATTCTTAAATGAAAGAAGTTTGGAAACACCAAGACTCTTCCTAGAGCTGGCTGCCTGACCAAACTGAGCAATCGGGGGACAAGGGCCTCACTCAAGGAGGTGACCAAGAACCAGATTGTCACTCTGAAAGAGCTCCAGGGTTCCTCTGTGGAGATGGGAGAACCTTCCAGAAGGACAACCATCTCTGCAGCACTCCACCAATCAGGCCTTTATTGTACAGTGGCCAGACGGAAGCCACTCCTCAGTAAAAGGCACATGAAAGCCCGCTTGGAGTTTGTCAAAAGACAATGAAACAAGATTATTTGGCCTGAATGCCAAGCATCACGTCTGGAGGAAACCTGGCCACATCTCTACAGTGAAGCATGGTGGTGACAGCATCATGTTGTGGGGATTTTTTTAGCGGCAGGGACTGGGAGACTAGTCAGGATCAAGGGAAAGATAAACGGAGCAAAGTACAGAGAGATCTTGATGAAAACCTGCTCCAGAGGGCACAGGACCTCAGACTGGGGCAAATGTTCACCTTCCAATAAAACAATGACCCTAAGCACACAGCCAAGACAACTCAATAGAGGCTTTGGGACAAGCCTCTGAATGTCCTTGTGTGGCCCAGCCAGAGCCCGGACTTGACCCCGATCGAACATCTCTGGAAGGACCTGAAAATACCTGTGGAGCGACACTCATCATCCAAACTGACAGAACTTGAGAGGATCTGCAGAGAAGAATAGGAGAAACTTACCAAATACAAGCTTGTAGCGTCACACCCAAGAAGACACGAGGCTGTAATCGCTGCAAAAGGTGCTTCAACAAAGTACTGCATAAAGGGTCTGAATACTTATGTAAATGTGATTTTTGTATTTTATTTGTACTTTCTGAGAATCTGTTTTTGCATTGTCATTATAGGGTATTGTGTGGAGATTGATAAGGAAAAATATTTAATACATTTTAGAATAAGGCTTTGACGTAACAAAATATGGAAAAAGTCAAGGAGTCTGAATACTTTCCGAATGCATTGTATATTGGATCACCTTTAATGGTTTAACATTAAATGCAGAGGATGAATGGGCAAGGTGAAATATTTAAGTACCTTTGAACAGGGTATGGTAGTGGGTGCCATGCACACAGGTTTGTGTCAACAACTGCAACACTGCTGGGTTTTTCACACTCAACAGTTTCCCATGTGTATAAATACTAGTCTACCACCATTTGACACAACTGCCAACTTGACACAACTGTGGGAAGCATTGGAGTCAACATTGGCCAGCATCCCTGTGGAACACTTTCGACACCTCGTAGAGTCCATTCCCCGACAAATCGAGGCTGTTTTGATGGCAAAGGGGTACTTCTTTATTAGTGCTGCGATTCTATTGCGATTATTGCGATTCTATATGTATTGCGATTTGATACTGCGTTTTTATTAAGATTTGAAGTTTCCAAACATATTGCTGACTACATGTCTACTGCAGAGAGACGAGAGGGCATGAGAAAATTTGTTTTGATCAGTCATGGGAAAAAAGTTCTGAAAACATGTTGGCTCACTATTTTAAAAGGACATGGAGAACAAGCCAGAGTTTGGAAGAAAAATACAGAAGTTTTGGCGCAAATCGATACTTGGAGTCAAAGTATCGATCTGTGTGTGCTTTTGTGCTTGTTTGCGTGTGTGTGTGTGTGGTGATGTACACTATATACTCTGCTCTCTACTCCACTATACCCATCAGTATATTGGCTGGACATTGGAACCAGATGGATCCACACATGCCAATGTACACAAGTGCATTAACATGATACACGATTGGGGGCAGGAATGTTAATATGAACAGACCACACACACACACACACACACACACACACACACACACACACACACACACACACACACACACACACACACACACTCTCTCTCTCTCTCTCTCTCTCTCTCTCTCTCTCTCTCTCAAAAACACCCCAGCATACAGGTAGGCATAATGCCCATCTGAGTTTGGTGTGTGTATGTTTGATCAGCGAGAGTTTGGTTTGGTGTTTGGATGAGTCATTGCCACGGCCTCTTACATTTTCACACATCAATAGTAACACCACAGTGCCCCCTTCTGCTGCTGTAGAGTATAATCTCTGTAGGACAGTGTGGGGTCCAAAATTATTGACAGCCTTGATAAAGATGAGCAAAAATGACTGTATAAAATAAATAATTAAAATACTGAACTCTATTGTATGCTACATTTTTGGGGGAAATTATACAATTTTATACTAATGCTATTTGCTCAGAGAAATGTGTTTTGTTTAACGAGTAATACTATTTGATTTGAAAATATATTTTTCAAAAATTATTGACACCCCTGTTTTCAATACCTTTCAATACCTCTCTTTGCGAGGATAACAACACTGAGCTTTATTACAAAATGTTTTAAGAGCTGGAGAACACATTCGGAGGGATCTTACACCAATCCTCCATACAGAATCCTTCCAGATATCCTTTGTCTGCGATTATGGACTTCCCTCTTCAATTCAAACCACATATTTTCAATGGGTTTCAAGTCCAGAGACTGGGATGGCCAAAACATTACGTTTTGGATTTTATGTGTGCTTGTGTTTAGTTATTGTCTTGTTGGAAGATCCACTTGTGGCCACATTTCAGCCTTCTGGTAGAGGCAACCAGGTTTTTGGCTAAAATGGCTAAATGGTTCAAAATTGGTCAAATGTACTGGGTAAAGTCCATGATGCCATTGACCTTAACAAGGGTCCCATTACCAGAGGAAGCAAAACAGCCCCATAACAACAAAGATTCACCACCATATTTTACAGTAGTTATGGGGTTATTTTCTGCTCATGTATTCTCATTTCGATGCCAAACTCACCACTGGTGTGCGTGGCCAAAGAGCTCTATTTTCATGTCATCCAACAAATGTAAACACCTGGACTGGAACCGGTTCTTTGGTTAGATGAGATGAAAATAGAGCTCTTTGGCCACATACATCATTGCAGGGCTATAACTTAGGGTTAGAACCGACGTGAGCAACTATAAGCTTTCTCCTGGCTAGTAGCCATGAACAGACAGGCAGAGAGGGATTGAGAGAGAGACGCCACAAACCAACATGTGAAAAGTGCCTCTCCAAAGCTCATGTAGTTCATTGCATGTGCTAATTTCATGCAAGAGGCAGCCATGATGATACTTTATTTTTGATAATAGTATAGAGTGGAGATTGATTCATTTCAGTTCGACCTTTCATGACTACTTATTTTTTATTAAAACAGCTTTTAAAGTTGCACTATGCAGAAATTGCTCTGACATTTCCTGGTTGCTAAAAATATAATAGTTTGCCAAGTTTCTGTTTATGTGACAAAACAAGGAAGTATAGTGTAGAGAGTCATTGTACATGCTGTACATGCTGTGAAATATATTTACCATAAATAATATTTTTTCTCCAGCTGTTAGAAGCTGGTGCACAAAACCGAAAGTGAAAGAAGCAAAAAGAAAACTTAAGAACAGGAAGCATAGAAATAGCATACATAGAACAGATCTACCGCCTCTTTCAATGACAATTTTATAAATATAACACACATTTCTATGTGAATTTGGTCAGGTCTCCCAGAAAGTTAAATATTGCGGCTTTAACTGTGTATGTTGCTGGTTATTATTACAGTATAATATTACATTAAGTTTCAAACCATACAATATGTAGAGCAGCAGTAGTAACAACCTGACATAGGGGGTGTGGGAAAATACTAGTAAATGAATCATACAATAGCATAGAAAGAGCACAAAATTGTTGTTTAGTTGAATATATCCACATTAACAGTCAAATTGGTATCCAGTACAGTATGAACGGCCATGGCCCTAAGACTGATTGTACTGTACCAGAGTAAAGCCATCTGCATGCTTTCCAGTCAAAACAGTTTTTGTGATGTTTTTGTTTGTTTTGGTCATCGGCAAGCGTTTGTTCGGGAGTTTGTGCAAACACGTTTTTTTTCCCTGGGGACTTTAGTGGCCGAAGTCTACACCTCCTCATCTGTGATTGGTCAACGGTAGGGATTCTGCAATAAAGTGTTTGTTGTCATTCAATGACAGACTACTAGTTTTTATGCACATTTTTAACGTGAGAAATATTGCACCAAACATCTTAGTTATTTATAAAATTGCATGACTAAGACCTCCTCGCCAAAAATGTCAGATATCTTGATTTATCTTGATTGATGACTATTTTGAGGAAGCGTTACTGTATGTTGTTTTGTACGGTGTCTCAAGAGGGACAAACAGTAATATTGCAGATTTTTTTTGATGTTCACTTCGACTAGCCACAGGAGCAAACCTAGCCTATTCACGTAGACGCCTTAAGTGCCCCTCTGCAAGACCCCTCTTAGCCTTGTAAATTAGGTTTGTCTTTATCCTTTTCAGTAGAACATGAACATTTAAAACCTTTCTTTTATATTATCCTGGGGCATGCACCCAGACCCCCCAGTAGCATCAATGTAGGCATAATTTGGCTAATTAAATGTAGTCATGAAACGTGTTAACTAAATCAGTGTAATTGACGTAGGCTACATTTCCAGTCTAATCATTTTTGATCTGTAATATGTAATATGTCAACTGAACATTCAGTTTCTGTTTCCTATTTTTATTAGTTGTTCCTAATAGTTTGTTACTTAATGTATATTTTTTTCTTATTTTTCTTAGTAGTTCCTAATAGGTTGTTACTTCATTTATATTTTTTCTTATTTGTTTTAATTGATCCTAATAGGTTGTTACTTCATTTATCGTTTTTCTTATTTGTTTAAGTTGTTCCTAATAGGTTGTTACTTCATTTATCGTTTTTCTTATTTGTTTAAGTTGTTCCTAATAGGTTGTTACTTCATTTATCTTTTTTCTTATTTGTTTAAGTTGTTCCTAATAGGTTGTTACTTCATTTATCTTTTTTCTTATTTGTTTAAGTTGTTCCTATTAGGTTGTTACTTCATTTATCTTTTTTCTTATTTGTGTCAGTGGATCCTAATTTTAACATTTAACATTTAAGTCATTTAGCAGACGCTCTTATCCAGAGCGACTTACAAATTGGTGCGTTCACCTTAAGACATCCAGTGGAACAGCCACTTTACAATAGTGCATCTAAATCTTTTAGGGGGGTGAGAAGGATTACTTTATCCTATCCTAGGTATTCCTGAAAGAGGTGGGGTTTCAGGTGTCTCCGGAAGGTGGTGATTGACTCCGCTGTCCTGGCGTCGTGAGGGAGTTTGTTCCACCATTGGGGGGCCAGAGCAGCGAACAGTTTTGACTGGGGCTGCCCGGGAACTGTACTTCCTCAGTGGTAGGGAGGCGAGCAGGCCAGAGGTGGATGAACGCAGTGCCCTTGTTTGGGTGTAGGGCCTGATCAGAGCCTGGAGGTACTGAGGTGCCGTTCCCCTCACAGCTCCGTAGGCAAGCACCATGGTCTTGTAGCGGATGCGAGCTTCAACTGGAAGCCAGTGGAGAGAGCGGAGGAGCGGGGTGACGTGAGAGAACTTGGGAAGGTTGAACACCAGACGGGCTGCGGCGTTCTGGATGAGTTGTAGGGGATTAATGGCACAGGCAGGGAGCCCAGCCAACAGCGAGTTGCAGTAATCCAGACGGGAGATGACAAGTGCTTGGATTAGGACCTGCGCTGCTTCCTGTGTGAGTCAGGGTCGTACTCTGCGGATGTTGTAGAGCATGAACCTACAAGAACGGGCCACCGCCATGATGTTAGTTGAGAACGACAGGGTGTTGTCCAGGATCACGCCAAGGTTCTTAGCGCTCTGGGAGGAGGACACAATGGAGTTGTCAACCGTGATGGCGAGATCATGGAACGGGCAGTCCTTCCCCGGGAGGAAGAGCAGCTCCGTCTTGCCGAGGTTCAGCTTGAGGTGGTGATCCGTCATCCACACTGATATGTCTGCCAGACATGCAGAGATGCGATTCGCCACCTGGTCATCAGAAGGGGGAAAGGAGAAGATTAATTGTGTGTCGTCTGCATAGCAATGATAGGAGAGACCATGTGAGGTTATGACAGAGCCAAGTGACTTGGTGTATAGCGAGAATAGGAGAGGGCCTAGAACAGAGCCCTGGGGGACGCCAGTGGTGAGAGCGCGTGGTGAGGAGACAGATTCTCGCCACGCCACCTGGTAGGAGCGACCTGTCAGGTAGAACGCAATCCAAGCGTGGGCCGCGCCGGAGATGCCCAGCTCGGAGAGGGTGGAGAGGAGGATCTGATGGTTAGCTTTAGAGAGAGAGAGTTAGCTTTAGCAGTGCGGAGGGCCTCCGTGATACAGAGAAGAGCAGTCTCAGTTGAATGACTAGTCTTGAAACCAGACTGATTTGGATCAAGAAGGTCATTCTGAGAGAGATAGCGGGAGAGCTGGCCAAGGACGGCACGTTCAAGAGTTTTGGAGAAAAAAGAAAGAAGGGATACTGGTCTGTAGTTGTTGACATCGGAGGGATCGAGTGTAGGTTTTTTCAGAAGGGGTGCAACTCTCGCTCTCTTGAAGACAGAAGGGACGTAGCCAGCGGTCAGGGATGAGTTGATGAGCGAGGTGAGGTAAGGGAGAAGGTCTCCGGAAATGGTCTGGAGAAGAGAGGAGGGAATAGGGTCAAGCGGGCAGGTTGTTGGGCGGCCGGCCGTCACAAGACGCGAGATTTCATCTGGAGAGAGAGGGAGAAAGAGGTCAGAGCACAGGGTAGGGCAGTGTGAGCAGAACCAGCGGTGTCGTTTGACTTAGCAAACGAGGATCGGATGTCGTCGACCTTCTTTTCAAAATGGTTGACGAAGTCATCTGCAGAGAGGGAGGAGGGGGGATTCAGGAGGGAGGAGAAGGTGGCAAAGAGCTTCCTAGGGTTAGAGGCAGATGCTTGGACTTTAGAGTGGTAGAAAGTGGCTTTAGCAGCAGAGACAGAAGAGGAAAATGTAGAGAGGAGGGAGTGAAAGGATGCCAGGTCCGCAGGGAGGCGAGTTTTCCTCCATTTCCGCTCGGCTGCCCGGAGCCCTGTTCTGTGAGCTCGCAATGAGTCGTCGAGCCACGGAGCAGGAGGGGAGGACCGAGCGGCCTGGAGGATAGGGGACATAGAGAATCAAGGGATGCAGAAAGGGAGGAGAGGAGGGTTGAGGAGGCAGAATCAGGAGATAGGTTGGAGAAGGTTTGAGCAGAGGGAAGAGATGATAGGATGGAAGAGGAGAGAGTAGCGGGGGAGAGAGAGCGAAGATTGGGACGGCGCGATACCATCCGAGTAGGGGCAGTGTGGGAAGTGTTGGATGAGAGCAAGAGGGAAAAGGATACAAGGTAGTGGTCGGAGACTTGGAGGGGAGTTGCAGTGAGGTTAGTGGAAGAACAGCATCTAGTAAAGATGAGGTCGAGCGTATTGCCTGCCTTGTGAGTAGAGGGGGAAGGTGAGAGGGTGAGGTCAAAAGAGGAGAGGAGTGGAAAGAAGGAGGCAGAGAGGAATGAGTCAAAGGTAGACGTGGGGAGGTTAAAGTCGCCCAGAACTGTGAGAGGTGAGCCATCCTCAGGAAAGGAGCTTATCAAGGCATCAAGCTCATTGATGAACTCTCCGAGGGAACCTGGAGGGCGATAAATGATAAGGATGTTAAGCTTGAAAGGGCTGGTAACTGTGACAGCATGGAATAATAGGTTGTTACTTCATTTATATTTTTTCTCATTTGTGTTAATTGTTCCTAATAGTTTGCCTCTTCATTGGGGCAGGAGTAGTGAATCGAGACAATGATCATTTCCCATGTCATCAAGCCGGCTTCACACCGGAACAATGTCAGATCAGCTGGTCTGGTAGTTCAATTCCACTGCCGTTTACCATGCAACCACAGTGATTTTAACTCAGAGCTCCATGTAATCTCCCGCTAGTAGCAATAAACTCATTGACTCAACAAAGAACCTTTCACACCATGGCAGTTTCTATTGAAAAGCAGCCCATCTTTCCTCAATGACTCATGGGTAGCCAAGCCAATATCAGAGGTGAATGTGAGAATCACCCTCTACTTCCAGGTAGCCTGCAGCAGGGGTCCCTGTCGTTTCCTATCCTATTTGTTCACTGCAGCCACACACACACTAGATGTTCCAGCAGGTAACACTGTACACCCCTCCCCTGAATCACACCTCCACAACAGTTGTGATCAGAGACAACATACACCAGAGACTGAACTACTATATCACTGGGCCACAGTACTGCGCTGGGATACAGCATGTTGCAATTAATTTAATTTCTGGGCTGGTTGTATGTGTGTGTGTGTGTGTGTGTGTGTGTGTGTGTGTGTGTGTGTGTGTGTGTGTGTGTGTGTGTGTGTGTGTGTGTGTGTGTGTGTGTGTGTGTGTGTGTGTGTGTGTGTGTGTGTGTGTGTGTGTGTGTGTGTGTGTGTGTGTGTGTGTGTGTGTGTGTGTGTGTGTGTGTGTGTGTGTGTGTGTCTTTAATTGTGTATGTTTTTGTTGCATAATGACTTGTGCAATAACCCCTATATAATGACACCATTCAGAGAAGAGAAGTGCAACGGTCCGGGGAATGACAATTCCCTATAGGACCTCCATTATGGACCTATTGTCTGTAAACAGGTTAGGAAACACAAGCACTTCTCTATGACCGACTCAGCATGGCTGCAGTCCAACTCTAACCCACAGGATGGATCATCATCACAGAGGTCACTAGAGGTCAAAACACAGTTCTTTCTGCTGATAGCTCAGTATACACCTCCCTGCTGATTGGTGGGTAGACGGAAAAACACAGAAAACAAATACAAGAGGGGAGAAGTGCTCCCTGTCTGCATACTTCAATACTTCATACCTGCTATATGCGTCACTGAGCCCACCAGCCGTTAATATGAATATAAACAGCCAAGCTTGGCACTCCTCTCTGTGCTAACACAACTTCCCCACCGCACCACGCAGTGCTGTTCCGGGGGTTTAATGTATGTAACTTCACAAGCGTTAAATAAGGCTGGGAGGGGAGAGGGCGTCATAGCTCACAGACAGGAGCCATGTTTATTCACAGAGACACGCACATGTTCTCAAAGACACACAGCCTGCTCAGTCACACACACACACATTCCCAGACCCTCGCCAGCAGAGGCCGCCTGTCAAAGACTGTTTAGCGCTGTGGGCGGCATCACTTGCTCAGAAGGGCGAGGGGCTTTGTTATTCAAATCAACCCTTAGCGCCAGAGATAGGAAAAAGATGCATCAAAAATGGCTGTGCTTACAACGCAAATCTCTGTTTCTCTTTCGCTCTGCTCTGTTATTCCTATATTCCAACACTGCACCTGTCTCTCTCAATTTTCTCTCTCTTGCATACTCTCTCTGTGAAATCCGAACACAAACTAATTACTGAACATAAAAGCAGTGCAAGACACAGCGACACAGACTGTTAGGTTTGATCTAAAGGAAGTGTGATATTGTGACAGAGGAGAGCAAACAAGTGAGCGAGAACTGAAATGGGGAAAACAAAGGAATTTCTAACACTGGCTGTGCCATAGATTTAAATTAAATAAACATATAAAATAAATATTCAATATACATATAATCATGAAATGGTACGAAATTGTAAAATGTCACTCTGACATACTCATTCTAGAGGACACAGAGAACACACACGCACTCCATGGAGTATACAGAGAGGAAGTAAGAGACATCACCAGAGGATGTGAGGGGTGAAGTTAACGCATCTGTGTCAAGGCACCATCACCAGCCCTCCAGAGAGGGGTAATGTCACAAATGATTCCCTGGTTCTGGGCCTCGCTTGTGGGTCACTGCCCTGCCAAATGCCCCTAGGGTCTAGAGGTGGACTGGCCCCACTATGAAACATGATCCAGCTGGTACAGTACAAAGAGAGTGGGATGGGGGAAAGAGGAGGAGGAGGAGAGGGCAGCTGTGTGCTTTCCTTCCTTCCTGAAGGAAGCTAGCTACAGTATCTTCCTCCCCCTTGTATGGTGGTTAAGGAGTTAAGGACTGCTCAGTCTATTACCTGCTCAAAGTCAGAGGAAAGATGATGGCTGTCTAAAGTGTGGTACCACTAACTCAAGCATTCTATACCACTGTAAAGTAGCTAGTGTTGAACAGAGAAGGGCCTGCTGTGCGTGTGTGATGGCTCTGGTACTGTGGCTGGAGGTATTTTGGGACTCCCAGACCTAATAAAGGGGATGGAATAAAGGATAGATGTGTCTGTCTCTCTGTATGAGGGTACACAGGAGAGAGTGAGACAGAGAGAGAGACACACACACAAAGGGATAGGGAGAGAGAGAGAGAGAGAGAGAGAGAGAGAGAGAGAGAGAGACACACACACACACACAAAAGGATAGGGAGAGATAGGGAGAGATAGGGAGAGAGAGAGAGAGAGAGAGAGACACACACACACAAAGAGATAGAGAGAGAGAGACGGACGGACGGACAGAGATGTATCCCCCCGTGTCAGCTCAAAAGCTCTTAGATCAAATGACGGGACTGTAAGAAGTGAGCTGTCTCTAAATCTTCCTCATAAGCCTTACAGCACCCTCCATGCTGTGTGGCAGTATAAAAAGAGAGAAGAGACTATGGGGAAATCGGGCCATTATAGCTGCATATGCAACTGTGTGTGATTACTGTGCAGCAAAGCCACCACACATGAACTGTGTGTCATTACAACAATAAGCTCATTTAGACATAAACCCCCAGAAGGATGTACAGTCAAACAACATTCCCTCTGTAACAGTGGGGGTAATTAAACATCGAACCTCAAACAATAACACAATGACAACACATACTCTCCCTGTGGGAGCTGGAGTAGACAATTCATGTGAATTACCATTCACATGAGGGATTTCAATATACAGAGTGCCCTGATGCAATGTTGTACTCACTTTCTGGTAGATTTCAAGTTGGAAGTTTACATACACTTAGGTTGGAGTCATTAAAACTTGTTTTTCAACCACACCACCAATTTCTTGTTAACAAACTATAGTTTTGGCAAATGATCTTATTAGATCATAAGCTCTTAATAGCAGTAATATCAATTGAATGTAAATTGGAATATCTATTTTAATGTTCAGATTTGGAATATTCAAGTGTTTGCCAATAGGATATGCTCTTATGTATGGCACTTCTGTTCAACAATGTTATATTATACCCTGATGAAGAAAGAATGACAAATTAATTAATTATTTTTATTTTATTGATCATTATTAAAGTAGGTGACAACACAAACTGGAAATTGTTACTTGACACCGTATTTATTTCTAACATTTGACGAGACAATTTTATTTTAGTTATTTCTCTAACTTCTCCCCCCTCTCTATCCTTTATCGTACATCACTGGTATCATGATGGAGAAATATGTCCCCCTGAGGGAGAAAGATGATGCCTCTAACCTGGACAGTCTCCAAAGAATCACCACATTAAACTTGAAAGTGTCAATGGAGCTGAGTTTTTTTTGTCTTATTTCTTGTTTGTTTCACAAGAAAAAATATTTTGCATCTTCATAGTGGTAGGCATGTTGTGTAAATGATACAAGCCCCCCCGAAAAAAATATATTTTAACAAAATAGAAAAAATGCCAAGGGGTGAATACTTTCGCAAGCCACTGTTTGAAAATAATGAAGTAAAAACAAAATGGCTATAGATCCTTCATTTTAAATCCCCCATGTGTATGTGGCAATCACAGACTACACCTTTTAATACGCTGATTCGGTGTGCGAGTTCATTAGAACGTGCGTTGAAGATGTCGTTCCCATAGCAACGATAAAAACATTCCCTAACCAGAAACCGTGGATTGATGGCAGCATTCGCGTGAAACTGAAAGCGCGAACCACTGCTTTTAATCAGGGCAAGGTGTCTGGCAACATGACCGAATACAAACAGTGCAGCTATTCCCTCCGCAAGGCTATTAAACAAGCTAAGCGTCAGTATAGAGACAAAGTAGAATCTCAATTCAACGGCTCAGACACAAGAGGCATGTGGCAGGGTCTACAGTCAATCACAGACTACAAGAAGAAACCCAGCCCAGTCACGGACCAGGATGTCTTGCTCCCAGGCAGACTAAATAACTTGTTTGCCCGCTTTGAGGACAATACAGTGCCACTGACACGGCCTGCAACGAAAACATGCGGTCTCTCCTTCACTGCAGCCGAGGTGAGTAAGACATTTAAACGTGTTAACCCTCGCAAGGCTGCAGGCCCAGACGGCATCCCCAGCCGCGCCCTCAGAGCATGCGCAGACCAGCTGGCCGGTGTGTTTACGGACATATTCAATCAATCCCTATACCAGTCTGCTGTTCCCACATGCTTCAAGAGGGCCACCATTGTTCCTGTTCCAAAGAAAGCTAAGGTAACTGAGCTAAACGACTACCGCCCCGTAGCACTCACTTCCGTCATCATGAAGTGCTTTGAGAGACTAGTCAAGGACCATATCACCTCCACCCTACCTGACACCCTAGACCCACTCCAATTTGCTTACCGCCCAAATAGGTCCACAGACGATGCAATCTCAAACACACTGCACACTGCCCTAACCCACCTGGACAAGAGGAATACCTATGTGAGAATGCTGTTCATCGACTACAGCTCGGCATTCAACACCATAGTACCCTCCAAGCTCGTCATCAAGCTCGAGACCCTGGGTCTCGACCCCGCCCTGTGCAACTGGGTACTGGACTTCCTGACGGGCCGCCCCTAGGTGGTGAGGGTAGGCAACAACATCTCCTCCCCGCTGATCCTCAACACGGGGGCCCCACAAGGGTGAGTTCTGAGCCCTCTCCTGTACTCCCTGTTCACCCACGACTGCGTGGCCACGCACGCCTCCAACTCAATCATCAAGTTTGCGGACGACACAACAGTGGTAGGCTTGATTACCAACAACGACGAGACGGCCTACAGGGAGAAGGTGAGAGCCCTCGGAGTGTGGTGTCAGGAAAATAACCTCACACTCAACGTCAACAAAACTAAGGAGATGATTGTGGACTTCAGGAAACAGCAGAGGGAACACCCCCCTATCCACATCGATGGAACAGTAGTGGAGAGGGTAGCAAGTTTTAAGTTCCTCGGCATACACATCACAGACAAACTGAATTGGTCCACTCACACTGACAGCGTCGTGAAGAAGGCGCAGCAGCGCCTCTTCAACCTCAGGAGGCTGAAGAAATTCGGCTTGTCACCAAAAGCACTCATAAACTTCTACAGATGCACAATCGAGAGCATCCTGGCGGGCTGTATCACCGCCTGGTACGGCAACTGCTCCGCCCTCAACCGTAAGGCTCTCCAGAGGGTAGTGAGGTCTGCACAACGCATCACCGGGGGCAAACTACCTGCCCTCCAGGACACCTACACCACCCGATGTTACTGGAAGGCCATAAAGATCATCAAGGACATCAACCACCCGAACCACTGCCTGTTCACCCCGCTATCATCCAGAAGGCGAGGTCAGTACAGGTGCATCAAAGCTGGGACCGAGAGACTGAAAAACAGCTTCTCTCAAGGCCATCAGACTGTTAAACAGCCACCACTAACATTGAGTGGCTGCTGCCAACACACTGTCATTGACACTGACCCAACTCCAGCCACTTTAATAATGGGAATTGATGGGAAATGATGTAAATATATCACTAGCCACTTTAAACAATGCTACCTTATATAATGTTACTTACCCTACATTATTCATCTCATATGCATACGTATATACTGTACTCTACATCATCGACTGCATCCTTATGTAATACATGTATCACTAGCCACTTTAACTATGCCACTTTGTTTACTTTGTCTACATACTCATCTCATATGTATATACTGTACTCGATACCATCTACTGTATGCTGCTCTGTACCATCACTCATTCATATATCCTTATGTACATATTCTTTATCCCCTTACACTGTGTATAAGACAGTAGTTTTGGAATTGTTAGTTAGATTACTTGTTGGTTATCACTGCATTGTCGGAACTAGAAGCACAAGCATTTCGCTACACTCGCATTAACATCTGCTAACCATGTGTATGTGACAAATAACATTTGATTTGATTTGATTTGAATAGAGAATAATACTCTATTTTCCATTGAGCAAAACAAACTTTTCAACAGCAGCTTGGTTGACCTGTATGTGCCCACTCCGTACACTGCTTGGCCATGGATAAGCAGTCTGGCAAGAACATAATCTTCTACTGCAGACACATCTCAACATCAACTGTTCAGAGTAGACTGTGTGAATCAGGCCTTCATGCTGAATTTCTGCAAAGAAACCACTACTAATAACCCACTACTAAAGGACACCAATAAGAAGAAGAATTTCCCACCATAAAGCATGGAGGAGGAGGTGTTATGCTGTGGGGGTGTTTTGCTGGTGACACTGTCTGTGATACATTTAGAATGCAAGGCACACTTAACCAGCATGGCTACCACAGCATTCTGCAGCTATACGCCATCCCATCTGGTTTGGGTTTAGTGGGACTGTCATTTTTCCACAGGACAATGACCCAACACACGTCCATGTTGTGTAAGGGCTATTTTACCAAGATGGAGAGTGATGGAGTGCTGCATTAGATGACCTGGCCTCCAAAATCACCCGACCTCAACCAAATTGAGATGGTTTGGGATGAGTTGGACCACAGAGTGAAGTGCTCAGCATATGTGGGAAATCAAGACTGTTGGAAAAGCATTCCCGGTGAAGCTGGTTGAGAAAATGCCAAGAGTGTGCAAATCTGTCATCAAGGCAAAGGGTGGCTATTTGAAGAATCTCAAATATAAAATATATTTTGATTTGTTTAACACTTTTTTTTGAAGTTGTGTAAAAATGTGTTAATTTCCACAGATTAGAAAACATGTGTATTATCAACATCAAATCAAATCAAATTGTATTTGTCACATGCACTGAATACAACAGGTTACAGTGAAATGCTTACTTACAAGCCCTTAACCAAAAATGCAGTTTTAAGAAAATAGAGTAAAAAAAAAAGAAAGTAATACAATAAAATAACAATAATGAGGCTATATACAGGTGGTACCAGTACTAAGTCAGTGTGTGGGGGTACAGGTTTCTCAAGGTAATTTGTACATGTAGGTTGGGGATAGGTGACTATGCATAGATAATAAACAGAGACTAGAAGCAGTGTCAAAACAAAGGGGGGATGTCAATGCAAATTGTACAGGTGGCCATTTAATTGTTCCGCGGTTTTATGGCTTAGGGATTAAAGCTGTTAAGGAGCACTTTGGACTTAGACTTGGTGCTCCGGTACCGCTTGCCGTGCGGTAGCAGATTAAACAGTCTGACTTGGGTGACTGGAGTCTTTGACAATTTTTAGGGGCTTCCTCTGAAAGCGCCTAGTATATAGGTCCTGGATGGCAGGAAGATTGGCCCCAGGAATGTACTAGGCTGTATGCTCTACCCTCTGTAGCGCCTTACAGTCGGGAGGCCGAGCAGTTACCATATCAGGCAGTGATGCAACCAGCTGTAGAACTTTTTGATGATCTGGTGACCCAGATCTAGCAAGCTAAAATTGTCTCTTTCCTAAATTAGTCATTGATGGAGATAGGGATTTGGACTTAATTCTCCTGCACTGGCCAATGATTATAACAGTGATTCTGATCCAACCATTAAGTCATAGATTGTTGTGCCCTGGGCTTAGAGGATGGAAGTTCAGTATGTACATTACTGAACAACATACTAGCTAATGTTGCACAAATAAAATGTTATTTGTCAGATACACATGATTAGCATATGTTAATGCGAGTGTAGCGAAATGCTTGTGCTTCTAGTTCCGACCATGCAGTAATATTTAACAAGTACTCTAACAATTGCACAACTACCGTATACACACACAAGTGGAAAGGAATGAATAAGAATATGTACATAAAAATATATGGATGAGCGATGGCCGAACGGCATAGGAAAGATGCCGTAGATGGTATAAAGTACAGTACATATATATGAGATGAGTAATGTAGGGTATGTAAACATTAAAGCGGCTAGTGATACATTTACTACATCCAATTTTTAATTATTACATCCAATTTTTAATTATTAAAGTGGCTAGAGATGAGTCAGTATGTTGGCAGCAGCCACTCAAAGTTTGTGAGTGTTTTTGGTGACAATCCAAATTTCTTCAGCCTCCTGAGGTTGAAGAGGCACTGCTGCGCCTTCTTCACCACACTGTCTGTGTGGGTGGACCATTTCAGTTTGTCCGTGATGTGTATGCATAGGAACTTAAAACTTTCCACCTTCTCCACTACTGTCCCTTCGATGTGGATAGGGGGCTGCTCCCTCTGCTGTTTCCTGAAGTCCAGGATCATCTCTTTTGATTTGTTGACATTGAGTGTGAGGTTATTTGCCTGGCACCATACTCCGAGGGCCCTCACCTCCTCCCTGTAGGCCGTCTCGTTGTTGTTGGTAATCAAGCCTACCACTGTAGTGTCGTCTGCAAACTTGATGATTGATTTGGAGGCGTGCATGGCCACGCAGTCATGGGTGAACAGGAAGCACAGGAGAGGGCTGAGAACGCACCCTTGTGGGGCCCCTGTATTGAGGATCAGCGGGGTGTAGATGTTGTTTCCTACCCTCACCACCTGGGAGCGGCCTGTCAGGAAGTCCAGGACCCAGTTTCACAGGGCGGGGTCGAGACCCAGGGTCTCGAGCTTAATGACGAGTTCGGAGGGTACTATGGTGTTAAATACTGAGCTGTAGACAATTGAACCCCATTCTTACATAGGTATTCCTCTTGTCCAGATGGGAAAGGGCAGTGTGCAGTGTGATTGCGATTGCGTCGTCTGTGGACCTATTGGGGCGGTAAGCAAATTGGAGTGGGTCTAGGGTGTCAGGTAGGGTGGAGGTGATATGTCCGAAAAACAAACCAGCCAACTGGTCTGCGCATGCTCTGAGGACGTGGCTAGGGATGCCGTATTGTCCTCAAAGCGAGCAAAGAAGTTGTTTAGTTTGTCTGGGAGCAAGACATCGTGGTCCGCGACGTGGCTGGTTTTCTTTTGTAGTCCGTGATTGACTGTAGACCCTGCCACATACCTCTCGTGTCTGAGCCGTTGAATTGTGACTCTACTTTGTCTCTATACTGACGCTTAGCTTGTTTGATTGCCTTGCGGAGGGAATAGCTACACTGTTTGTATTCGTCATGTTTCTGGGCGCCTTGCCCTGATTAAAAGCAGTGGTTTCAGTTTTGCGTGAATGCTGCCAACAATCCACGGTTTCTGGTTGGGGAAGGTTTTAATAGTCACTGTGGGTACAACATCACCGATCCACTTGCTAATAAACTCCCTCACCGAATCAGCATATTCATCAATGTTATTGATGAAGCGTGGAATCCGATTGGTCGGACCAGCGTTGGACAGACCTGAGCACGGGCGTTTCCTGTTTTAGTTTCTGTCTATAGGCTGGGAGCAACAAAAATGAGTCGTGGAATTGAAGTTAGGCTAGCTAGCAAGTATTTTAGGCCAGTAGCCTAGGACAACAACAAATAAAAGCGTACACTTTATGATAGAGTGATAGTCCGTTTCATCAACATGAAAGAAAGGAGGGTGGCATTGGCGTTTCTCTACAAGTAGGGTGAGTCAACAGGTTTTCTACTTGCAGGAACGCAAAAGCACAAGCGTACAAACAGAAATCAGAACCATGGACAGCCACATCATATTTAGCTTATGTTGATTGTACTAAATTGTTTTTGGTATCTTTTAGTTGTCACTGTATTAGACTAGGCAGAGGTGATTTGTTGATGTTGAAGTTGAAATGGTGCTGGAATAGTTGAGGCAGCTCCTGTTTTCTTTGTGACTTGTGGTAAATGTGGTTCTAAATCAATAGTTGTTTAGTGGTCTAAAAATGTCAGAAAAAATGTATTTGTCTGTTACATGCAACTGGCTTCCCAGTGATTTTACCCACGCACCGCTACTGCAGCACACGGGGCATGCATACCGGCTAGGCCTATATCATATTAGATATAATATATTAACTTAGTTTAAGACCCAGGTTGAGGCTGTGGCAAGGCTCTTCTCATGAAGCAATTTGAGAGGCAATTTGAAGCACCAACCTTGGAGCGACTTTGAGGCAGAGGGAGGGGAGGAATTACACAGAGAAGGTTTCAGAGAACCATTGAAGTGGAAGATGAGACAGAGAGAGTGCTTCATGGTGTATGGCCACTTGAGACCTACCAGTAACTTAAAGGCCTAATTGGCATGCAAAAATGGTTGCTCGCTGGTTGCTTTACACATGTGTAAAAGGTCAGGTGTAGTAAAGAATAGTGACATTTGACATTGAATGTTTCTAGATTCTATCCTACCGATCCTCGATTTCGGCGATGTCATCTACAAAATGGCTTCCAACACTCTACTCAGCAAACTGGATGCAGTCTATCATAGTGCCATCCGTTTTGTCACCAAAGCACCTTATACCACCCACCACTGCGACTTGTATGCTCTAGTCGGCTGGCCCTCGCTACATATTCGTCGCCAGACCCACTGGCTCCAGGTCATCTACAAGTCCATGCTAGGTAAAGCTCCGCCTTATCTCAGTTCACTGGTCACGATGGCAACACCCATCCGTAGCACACGCTCCAGCAGGTGTATCTCACTGATCATCCCTAAAGCCAACACCTCATTTGGCCGCCTTTCGTTCCAGTACTCTGCTGCCTGTGACTGGAACGAACTGCAAAAATCGCTGAAGTTGGAGACTTTTATCTCCCTCACCAACTTCAAACATCAGCTATCCGAGCAGCTAACCGATCGCTGCAGCTGTACATAGTCTATTGGTAAATAGCCCACCCATTTTCACCTACCTCATTCCCATACTGTTTTTATACTGTTTTTTTTATTTATTTATTTACTTTTCTGCTCTTTTGCACACCAATATCTCTACCTGTACATGACCATCTGATCATTTATCACCCCAGTGTTAATCTGCAAAATTGTATTATTCGCCTACCTCCTCATGCCTTTTGCACACATTGTATATAGACTGCCCATTTTTTTTTCTACTGTGTTATTGACTTGTTAATTGTTTACTCCATGTGTAACTCTGTGTTGTCTGTTCACACTGCTATGCTTTATCTTGGCCAGGTCGCAGTTGCAAATGAGAACTTGTTCTCAACTAGCCTACCTGGTTAAATAAAGGTGAAATAAAATAAAAAAATTCAAGGATTAGCAAACCAAATTCAGAAAATTCCCTGAAAAAATCATATTGTTTAAGAGAGAAACTATCTTTGAATATTGGACATTGGACTGGAAGACTATAAGAAAAGCCAATGGCACCCTCCTCAGAAAAGGTATAATAACTATAATCAACCATGTCAGATTAGAACATGCAAAAATCTGATGGATATGCTTGCACAAAGCAAGACAACTATTCCATCAGACATACAATTAAAACACCTCAGAGTCATGCATTCAGGGCCACAAGACGAGAATCCAGCCTCTCCTCTGTGTCAGTAAATCAATGGGCCTGCGGTAGGTATCAGTCCAATATCTGTCCCATATGCCCATAGTAGGAGACGGGGCCTGTTATCTTAGCGGGTCCTGGAAAGCCCTGGGGCCCCTGGGAGTGGGGGGTAACGGAGGAGGGGAGGTAACGGGGAGCCCCATCCCAGCAGGGGGCCTGGCTATGTCGCCTCTGTTTAGGTCCCCCTGGGCAGTGCCTGACCTAAATCAGCCTCTCGGTGTTGCAGGGCTGGCCCAGGGAGTCCACGCTGGCAGCTATTAGGGCCGTTTGGCAAAATGTTTAGACACTAGAGATAGACTAGCCCTGACAGCTGTCAACAAAGACAAACATCCTAGCATGACACAGAGAGAGAGCAGTGGGGGAGTGTGCACAGGGAAGTGTGTGGGGATGGGGCTATGCGTGTGTGTGTGTGCGTGTGAGTGTGAGTGTGTGTGTGTGTGTGTGTGTGTGTGTGCATGTAAATGTATGGGTGTGTGTTTTCATCAGTAGTGTCGAATTCCAGGTCTGGTTTAAAGCACTAGTTATACAGGCACGTTGTCAGGAATCATTTGGTGAAATGGCAAAGTCGAAGCAGGCTGTCATGCTAGGCACATCATAAACACCTATGTGCCCAAATCTATTGAGTGCCCCTTGAAAGGAAAGCCCAGTAACTTGGCCTGATTTTAAAACCATGGTCATAAAACAACCAACTCTCCTGGCAGAACAGTGTATTTTAGCTGAAAGAAGAATGGATATCACATAGTCCCTCAGAGGGGAAGTTTTGTCCATGTCTGAAGACACCATTGAATGGGGGCTAGTTAGTGTATTCTAAATAGATGTGTGTGTGTGTGTACAAATCAAACTAACAGCCTAAGTATGACACCCATGAGTTTACCAGTCAATTTGCCAGGGTTAGAGGTTCCAAGCCTGTTCTATTCATTATATTTCTATTTGTGCTGCTGCAGGGAGGGGAGAGTTGCCAAGGCAACCGAAGACTTGTTTACTTGTTTCAGCAAGGAGCAACAAAGTTTAACCACTTAAGAGTCCGTGTTACCACAAAAAGAGACTCAACCACAAGAATGCCCGGCTGTCCCGTCTTCAATCAGCTGTTCAGTATTCATCCATAACTTTTGGTTACTGTTTCACGGTAATAGTGTAATCCTTAGCAGACACACACACTCTCCCTCAGTGTCCCAGTGCTCCATATTCTTCTTCCTCAGGCTTCTATTCATCCCTCTTTCTGTCTCAGGATCTGTCAATCCCAGTGGATTTTCTCCCCGGATAAAGAGGAGCTTTTGCATGATGGTGGACAAGACAGTTGTCTCCCCCTCCACACATGAAGGGAGGGATGGAGCAAGGGAGGCAGGCAGGGGGATTGGAGACTTAGACAGCAAGAAAGAGAAAATAGCCCCTTCTACTTTCTCTCAGTGAGTCTCCATCTTTTCTTCCTTTGGCTCTGTTGGAACTTTACTTTCATTAATCTGATGTCTGTTATTTATTGAATCAACTAACCATGTTTAATTGTTACCCGATTAAATTAATCATGTAACAATAAACTCATTGGGAATTTGGGGCACCACGAGTGGGTGTTTAGAGTTACCAACTCCCGAATTAAACTTTACCTATCACATCCACAAAACAGTCAATGTATAAATCATAACCTCGTATCATATCATCACTCCGAACAGTCGTAACCTCCTGCATCTGCAAAACCCCAGCCTTACTTCAGTACTACATTCAGTACTACACAAATTGATTTAATTATTGATTTACTAGCTAACTAAATGATAACACAGGATAAACATACACACTTAATACATTAGGAAAAGGTCCCTAGCGGACTGACACAACATATAGCTGCTTCTTACACAATGACATGGGGGGGGGGGAGAGAGATACATATCGTTGATACATTTTAGGAACTACTTTCACAGTAATCATATACTTTGCACATGAACGACCAACCGTTTTGAAAAACAAATCAATAAAATATTTACCTTAAAAATGCCTTTGTTCGCTGTGGATCTCTTTTGGAAATAGCCCTCCTTAGGAAGGGTGTTCGACTTTTCAGCGGCACGCTTGTAAGGCCCAAAAGTTGTTTCTCTGTTGTTCTCCTCTCATTTGCTCCTGAAGCTTCTTGGAAGATAGGCTAACCAGTCGTGTCGATGGTTCCAGTGGGGTGATGAGAGTAGCATACTACGGTGATTTGACAGAGCAGTAGAATGATCCCACTTAAATTCACTTTCGAAGAGATTTTACTTTGGGCAGCTAATCAGCCGTACATTATTGATTGACATTATTCTCTCAACCTCGTGTTGAGATTCAGAGTTCAAACCACATTAGAAGTGAGCTGCAGCTCCCCATCTTTCCTGGTCTAAATGTTCATTTCTTTACCAATCCTTTCATGCATTCTGGTCGAAAGGGCCGGTTCCATCAGGCTGTGACGCTCTCTCTGACCTCACTCAGGGCGTGGCTACTTACTGTTCAAAGTTTATAGGAGACAATGATCTCTTATGGCTCCTAAAATCCATTCATATTTTAGCAAAAAAACTTTCAGAATTTTTCAGAATTCATCCACAATGTAAAGGATGGGGACTTCTTACATGTAGTGTATAGTTGAAGTCGGAGGTTTACATACACTTAGGTCATAGGAGTCATTAAAACTCGTTTTTCTACCACTCAACAAATTTCTTGATAACAAACTATAGTTTCGGCAAGTCGGTTAGGACATCTACTTTGTGTATGACACAAGTCATTATTCCAACAATTGTTTACAGACAGATTATTTCACTTAAAATTCACTGAATCACAATTCCAGTGGGTCAGAAGTTCACATACACTAAGTTGACTGTGCCTTTAAACAGCTTGGAAACGATCATAAAATTATGTCATGGCTTTAGAAGCTTCCGATAAGCTAATGGACATAATTTGAGTCAATTGGAGGTGTATCTGTGGATGTATTTCAAGGCCTACCTTCACATTTTAGGAAAATCAAAATACATCAGCCAAGACCTCATAAAAAAATTGTAGACCTACACAAGTCTGGTTCATCCTTGGGAACAATTTCCAAACGCCTGAAGATACCACGTTCATCTGTACAAACAATAGTATGCAAACACCATGGGACCACGCAGCCGTCATACCGCTCAGGAAGGAGACGTGTTCTGTCTTCTAGAGATTAACGTACTTTGGTGTGAAAAGTGCAAATCAATCCCAGAACAGCAGCAAAGGACCTTGTGAAGATGCTGGAGGAAACAGCTACAAAAGTATCTATATCCACAGTAAAACGAGTCCTATATCAACATAACCTGAAAGGCCGCTCAGCTAGGAAGAAGCCACTGCTCCAAAACCTCCATAAAAAAGCCAGACCTCTGGTCTGATGAAACAAAAATAGAACTGTTTGGCCATAATTACCTCGTTATGTTTGGAGGAAAAAGGGGGTGGTTTACAAGCCAAAGAACACCATCCCAACCGGAAAGCACGGGGATGGCAGCACCATGTTGTGGGGGTGCTTTGCTGCAGGAGGGACTGGTGCACTTCACAAAATAGATGGCAGCATGAGGGAGCAAAATTATGTGAATATATTGAAGCAACATCTCAAGACATCAGTCAGGAAGTTAAAGCTTGGTCGCAAATGGGTCTTCCAAATGGACAATGACCCCAAGATTACTTCCAAAGTTGTGGCAAAATGGCTTAAGGACAAAGTCAAGGTATTAGAGTGGCCATCACAAACCCTGACCTCAATTCTATAGAATGTTTGTGGGCAGAACTGAAAAAGTGTGTGCGAGCAAAGAGGCCTACAAACCTGACTCAGTTTACACCATCTCTGTCAGAAGGAACGGGCCAAAATTCTTATTGTGTGAAGCTTGTGGAAGGCTACCCAAAATGTTTGACCCAAGTGAAACAATTTAAAGGCAATGCTACCAAATACTAATGGAGTGTATGTAAACTTCTGACCCACTGGGAATGGGATGAAAGAAATAAAATCTGAAATAAATCATTCTCTCTACTATTATTCTGACATTTCAAATTCTTAAAATAAAGTGGTGATCCTAACTGACCTAAAACTGGGAATTTTCACAAGGATCAAATGTCAGGAATTGTGAAAACTAAGTTTAAATGTATTTGGCTAAGGTGTGTGTAAACTTCTGACTTCAACTGTATGTGTCATGACAGTGTTATAACCATTTTATGACAGGTTGTCAGCTATTATGACATATGACCGTGTCATAACATGTTATGACGCTAGGTGTCAAATAAAGTGTTACCCAAATTGTTTAAGCTCCTGTAAATATTTCACCTTTCCTGCAGTATGCAGTATTCATTGAGCTCCAAAAGTATTGGGACAGTGAAACTGTTGTTGTTTTGGCTCTGTACTCCTTCACTTTGGATGAACAACAGAGAGGTATGGCAAAATGACAATATACTGTACATTATTTACCATTGATATATATTCGGCACACAATTATCTGAAACGCAATCAAAACAAACAGCAAATGCATCCAACAAATGTTCACAAGCTTGATGTAGTTACTACTCTAATACACACTGTAATTTCATTTGTGTGCTTACTTGCTTATAGGATGTCATGCAATAGCTCTCTGTTGTTCTCAGACCAGTGTATAGGCAGATGTTATCCACACATGTTTCATGTGGTCTCCCAGGTCTTGTCTCATAAGTTTTTATTTTATTTAACTAGGCAAGTCAGTTAAGAACAAATTCTTATTTGGCCTACCATGGCCAAACCAGGACGACGCTGGGCCAATTGTGTGCCGCCCTATGGGACTCCTAATCAAAGCCGGACATGATAGGGCCTGGATTCGAACCAGGGAATATAGTGATGCCTCTTGCACTGACATGCAGTACCTTAGACAGCTGCACCACTCTGGAGCCCATTAGAAGGTACCCAAAGTATGACTGCTTGTGCCTTGCTCAGGACGGTTGAAACAGTGACCAGCAAATCTCAGCCTCCTGGCCCTATGTGTATCAAGCATCTCAAAGTAGGAGTGCTCAACTAGGATCAGTTTAGTCTTTTAGATCATAATGAGTAGGATTTAATGGACAGGAGTTACCTGATCCTAGCATTCCTTCTACAATATGCTTGACACATTACGCCCGTTGATCTTCTCACTGATCCTGGGCAGAGTTTTGTACAGCTCCTGGTTGGTATAAGGTGTTGTAACCAGTGGACCCTGGCCTTGTCTCATGCATGAACAAACAGGCAGTCAACATCATTGGAATACAAGAATGCAGCATTGTAAGTTACATAACAACATGTAACTCCATAATTATTCATAACAATGGGTCCTCTTGCACCCCACCTAGAGGTAGGCTTTTGTAATGAAAATAGACATTACATTCATCCCCTAAGTTTCTCATCACACTGACACTAGCGAGCAACATGAGCGAGGCCTGGAAGCAGAGGCTACACTAACACATCCACAATCCTTTAAAATATTTCCCAAAATCCCTCAGTGTTTTTATTTATTTATTTATTTGACAAGCAGCAGGACCATGTTTGTCACCTCAATCTGTTTGTTCTTTACATTTGAAAGAAGATACAATTATCAGTATACCGGTTTTATTACAATATTGTTTTCTAACTTCGATACATAAAAAAAGAAAACTGTAAATGTGAGAAAAGAAAGCATGGTTTTCCACATCTAGTTTCCAACATTTCCGTCAATGTCACAGCTCACTCGCTCTTTTTCCATTCTTCTTTGTTTTCGGTTAGGTCAACAAAAAATGTATTATCAGCTTTGCACACGGATAGCAAAAGGCATTTTCATTGACGCAACGGTGCGTGGCACTGGTGATGTAAACAGCATAAAATCAGAAGGGGGGGGGATCAGAAGGTGTCGTGTTCGGTGGCTGTCTGGGGTGACTTGTTATGTTTGTTTCCAAGATGGAGGCACATAGTCCTGCTTCATCCCTCCCTCCCTACGGGAGCACGTGAGACAGCAACAGCCCAAAAATATATGAAGAAGAATGGTCTCTGTCGTTCTTTGCTTAACCTGCGGTTGGTTGGGGTAGGGGGCCTTATACGCCATTATTCCTCCATTATGCCACATAGCTGTACTCGTCTGCAGAGCTCTGGCTCCGCTCAATGTACTGCTTGTCAATGAGCACCTCAATGCACTTCTTGATCATGCTGATACTGGGGTTAAATCTGGCTTTGGACTGGTTGATGACCTGAGTGAAGAAATGGACAGACAGAAAGAGAGAAATTAACTGCCCGTGTTACTCTGTTGTTGGTAGAATCGTGAATAATGATGATTAAGAGGTATAAATATCATACCCCCTCAAAAATGCTAACCTCCCGTTATTGGTAATGGTGAGAAGTTAGCATGTCTTGGGGGTATGATCTTTGTGCCACTGTAACTTTCTCACAATTCCTGATTATCTGTAATCATGGTAGCATCCACATTACTGTATAAGTGTCCAGAAACATTTTCTATTTATATTTACAAAAAGTGACTTTATATTTATTAAGGATCCCCATTAGCTGATATCAAAGCAGGAGCTACTCTTCCTGGGGTTCAGCTACATTGAGGAAAGTACATACAATAGAGAAAGAAAAAAAAGTGTTATTACATGACATTTCATAACGCTTTTCACAACACATTGTGTGCCCTCAGGCCACTAATCTACTACCACATACACTACATGACCAAAGGTATGTGGACACCTGCTCATCGAACGTCTCATTGCAAAATAATTGGCATTAATATGGAGTTGGTCTCCCCTTTGCTGCTATAACAGCATCCACTCTTCTAGGAAGGCTTTCCACTAGATGTTGAAACATTGCTGCGGGAACTTTCTTCCATTCAGCCACAAGAGATCTTAGGCTTGTGTGAGGCTGCTAAGCCATGGAAACCTATTTCATGAAGCTCCCGACAAACAGTTGACGTTGCTTCCAGAGGCAGTTTGAAACGCGGTAGTGAGTGTTGCAACCGAGGACAGACGGTTTTTACGGGCTTCAGGACTCGCCGGTCCAGTTTTGTGAGCTTGTGTGGCCTACCACGTAGCGAGTGAGCTGTTGTTGCTCCTAGACGTTTCCACTTCACAATAACAGCACTTACAGTTGACCAGGGCAGCTCTAGCAGGGCAGAAATTTGTTTAACTGACTTGTTGGAAAGGTGGCATCCTATGACGGTGTCACTTTGAAAGTCACTGAACTCTTCTGTAAGGCCATTCTACTGACAATGTTTGTCTATGGTGATTGCATGTCTGTGTGCTCGATTCTATACTCCTATCAGCAACAGGTGTGGCTGAAATAGCGGAATCCACTAACTTGAAGGGGTGTCCACATACTTTTGTATATACAGTGTATCTACAATACAAAATCCATGTGCACGTGCATGTGCCTGTGTGTGTGTCTTTTCACCGTCCCCCCTGTTCCATGAGGTGAATATTTATCTATTTAAAAAAAAAATCTGATTATACTGCTTGCACCTGAGGTGGAATAGAGTTCCATGTATCCATGGCTCTATGCAGTACTGTGTGCCTCCCATAGTCTGTTCTGGACTTGGGGATTGTGAAGTGACCTCTGGTGGCATGTCTTGTGAGATATGCATGGGTGTCTGAGCTGTGTGCTAGTAGTTTAAACAGACAGCGCGGTGCATTCAGCATGTCAACACTTTATTACAAAAACAAGTAATGATGAAGTCAATCTCTCCTCTACTTTGAGCCATGAGAGATTGACATATTCATGTTAGCTCTCTGTGTACATTTAAGGGTCAGCCGTGCTGCCCTGTTCTGAGCCAATTGCAATTTTCGTAAGTCCCTCTTTGTGGCACCTGACCACATAACTGGACAGTAGTCTATGTGTGGAAAAAACTAGGGCATGTAGGACCTGCCTTGTTGATAGTGTTGTTAAGGCAGCAGAGCTGTGCTTTATTATCTCCCCATCTTAGCTACTGTTGGGTCAACATGTTTTGACCATGACAATTTACAATTCAGGGTTACTCCAAGCAGTTTAGTCACCACAACTTGCTCAATTTCCACATTATTCATTAGAATATTTTGTTAAGGTTTAGGGTTTAGTGAATGATTTGTCAAAAAATACAATGCTTTTAGTTTTTGAAATATTTAGGACTAACCTATTTCTTGTCACCCATTCTGAAACTGCAGCTCTTTGTTAACTGTTGCAATGATTTCACTTGCTGTAGTAGCTGACGTGTATAGTGTTGAGTCATCCACATACATAGACACACTGGCTTTACTCAAAGCATGTCATTAGTAAAGATTGCAAAAAGTAAAGGAGCCTTGACAGCTGCCCTGTGGAATGCCTGATTCTACCTGGATTATGTTGGAGAGGCTTCCATTAAAGAACACCCTCTGTGTTCTGTTAGACAGGAAGCTCTCCTCATTTCTATTGGGCACAACATAATCCGAAACACAACCAAAACAAAACAAACTGCAAATACATCCAACAAGTTTGTACAGTCACAAGCTTGATGTAGCTATTGTGTGCTAGGAATATGGGACCAAACACTACACTTTTGACTACTTTAATACACATAAGTGAATTTATCCAAATACTTATGACACCTTCAAAATGGGGGGACTAGATATATAGTGCTTTAATTTCTAAACGATAAAACAGATATGAACGGAAATACCCTTAAATACAAGGTGACATTCTGTACTGTCACCTCATATGAAACATTTGATCTCAAATCCAAAATGTTGGAGTATATGTAGGGGAGTATATGTGGTGGGAGGGTTCGCCACTAATCCAGTTCTAATTTTCTGCATTGACAGAAATAACAAATATTGAACCATTAAAGTACAGAGTGGGAAAATGAAATAGTGGTTGGAGGTGTGTTGTGTTGTTGGGGAGACAGGATATATGTGAGTGAGTGAGATAGATGATGACAGCAGAAAGAAAGGTGTTGCAGCCTTCTCCTAGTCCCCAGGCATGTTCGAAGATCATTCCAGAGGGGAGACACTCATTCCTGACATCACTCTGTTCTGTCCTGGCCTCAGAGATCTCCCCATCAAGGAAGGAATTTACCTCCCTGACACAACACACCAGAACATCAACACAGGAGGAAGAGAGCCAGGGGTTAGACTAGAGACCTGAACCAGGGAGGATGTAGTCCGACTGGTCAGGTGATAGCTCTGTCCTCAGGAAAACCCTTGGATCTCTCCATTCCCTTGTTTCAACCGGTCTCTCAGGACTAGCAGGTATTGTATCTGAACATTAACTTGCCTGTACCATTCACACACATTGCTTCAACCTGTAGCCTTGATATCTCTCCCTCTCAGCACCATGTATATGTATAGTACAGACCTGGGGTGAAATAGTTTGCTATTTCTACATGGGTTTGTGGAATATGACAGGAGTTGAACTCACCTCCTGTATGAGGGCGTTGTGTCTGAGCACTTTGCGTGCCTTCATGATTCTCACTATAGCAGCTTGTAAATACATTTTGCGGTCCTCGTCCACTGCACTCCTCGTCTGCTCCATCTCCTGCAAGGTCGAAGAAACACACACACGTTTAAACAGAGGCAGACACTTTCAGAGAATAGGTGTTTGCATTGTTGGATGGATACAGTCTGAGCTCTCAGTGTAGTAGGGTAATGTACCTGTGGTGTGTCTTTCTGCATTGACGTTGTGATCTTGAACTTTGTTCTTTTACTGGTGAAACTCATATTTAGTGAAAATGTGGACTCAGTGTCGATTTCCTCCTGAAGACAAGAAAATAGTTACATACATAGTATCCAGCATGAGAAATAATAAAAATGCCAAGATGAGCTACTTTTAAATCCATCTAACCACTAAAGAAGACACTGCTGACTCTGGGTCTCCGGGTGATTCTGTGGCTGCTGATATCTGACCCCTGACCTTTTGAGAGTCGTGGTTAAGCATCTTGACATCCAGCAGAGACTTGATGGTCTTCTGAAGCTCCTTCTCGTTCATCTGGGTGGAGTCTTGGAGTTCCTTGTAACCCACCTGTTTGGATATGATACAGACCTTGTTCAGTGCTTAAGGGCACAGTTATTGAACTAGTTCAGTGCTTAGGGCACAGTTATTGAACTAGTTCAGTGCTTAGGGCACAGTTATTGAGCTAGTTCAGTGCTTAGGGCACAGTTATTGACAAGTTCAGTGCCTAGGGCACGGTTATTGAGCTAGTGCAGTGCTTAATAGATGTGCTTAGGGCACAGTTAACACAGTCCTTTTCCACCTGTTAGGATATTGGGGTAGTTAGTGCTTAAGGAACAGTTAAGACAGTCCATTTCCACTAAACATGTTGGTTTCGTAACACACCGTCTCACTGTTGTTGAAGGCCAGCAGCACCGCCATCTGGTAGGTGGTCACCATGGCAACATAGGGCTTGGAGAGATAGTTCATCTTCACCTCACCTAAAGAGAGAAGGGAGCCAATCATCATCATCACCACAACACCAATGCTGTACCACCATCTTATTCGCCACACCACCTATTGATAACAGGATTGTATTTGTATATAAAAAAAACTGCTCTCAAGTGTAAGCAAAACCATGAAGAAATCAGACTAAAGTAATCCCCAATCCTAATGTGTTCACTGGGTATTCTTGTAAACGCACACAGGGATTTAGTTCCAATGTGTTAACTGCAGTGTCAGTGTCAGGATTGCACCTGAAGTATGTATGCTGTTGTAAACTTTGGGGGAGTTATCACAGGGAGTTTGAGGGAGCTACCCCAAGCTGTGGGATTTCATGGATTGTGCAGTAGTAGTGCCAGGTGCAGCTCAGTGTTAGTTAGAATCAGAGCCTCTCCACTAACATGTAATAGTGTCACTATGATTTGGGATAAAACACTTCAGAGCATACAGACATAATCCATTTTAGACGATTTAATAATCATCCCGTTACTTCTGTCGAGTTATGGATGTGATTTCAGCTAGTAGCAAGTGGGCCTTCATATAGTAGCAGTTTCAGTGAAAAATAAAGTACTGCTGCTGACAAAAAATTCCACATAATTTGCACTGGGTTTTCTATACTACGATCACCTGCCGTGTGTGTGTGTGCGAGCACGCATACATACCTGTGCAGAGATAGTGCAGCCAAGTCAACTTCCTCCCACTGAAGTGCTGATTATAGAACAACTCAAACTGTAGAGAAAAACATAATCATGTTAGAATTACATAAGATTAAGATATGCAGTTTTGCTGAATAGCTATGTGTAATCTTGGGGCAATCACAGAAATAAGGATTTATTTCTATGGGCATGCTCTCTCCAAACAACCACATCTAAGTCTCCTGAACCACTACTCACCATCTGTACACTCTTCTCCAGCTCCTGTGGGATGGCAAAGGTGGAGGAAGAGATGTGTGTGAGGGGCCAGGCTCCTGCCTGCAACGAGACAACACACACGGTGAGACATCTCCACCACCATTGTCATTGAGGTAATCACAGCAAACCTGCCTGAAGGTGCCTAACCTTCAAACTATCTACAAAACCACACAGAATTACCCAATTACCCGATTTCCTGCACATAAAGTAATGTCTATCTATTAATATGGCTGAGCTATCAACCTGCTTAACCTGCACATAAAGTAATGTCTATCTATTAATATGGCTGAGCTATCAACCTGCTTAACCTGCACATAAAGTAATGTCTATCTATTAACATGGCTGAGCTATCAACCTGCTTAACCTGCGCATAAAGTAATGTCTATCTATTAATATGGCTGAGCTATCAACCTGCTTAACCTGCACATAAAGTAATGTCTATCTATTAATATGGCTGAGCTATCAACCTGCTTAACCTGCACATAAAGTAATGTCTATCTATTAATATGGCTGAGCTATCAACCTGCATAACCTGCACATAAAGTAATGTCTATCTATTAATATGGGTGAGCTATCAACCTGCACATAAAGTAATGTCTATCTATTAATATGGCTGAGCTATCAACCTGCTTAACTTGCACATAAAGTAATGTCTATCTATTAATATGGCTGAGCTATCAACCTGCTTAACCTGCACATAAAGTAATGTCTATCTATTAATATGGCTGAGCTATCAACCTGCATAACCTGCACATAAAGTAATGTCTATCTATTAATATGGCTGAGCTATCAACCTGCACATAAAGTAATGTCTATCTATTAACATGGCTGAGCTATCAACCTGCATAACCTGCACATAAAGTAAGGTATATTTTTTTATTTTTTTTATTTCACCTTTATTTAACCAGGTAAGCAAGTTGAGAACAAGTTCTCATTTACAATTGCGACCTGGCCAAGATAAAGCAAAGCAGTTCGACACATACAACGACACAGAGTTACACATGGAGTAAAACAAACATACAGTCAATAATACAGTAAAAAAAAAAACAAGTCTATATACAATGTGAGCAAATTAGGTGAGAATGGAGGTAAAGGCAAAAAAGGCCATGGTGGCAAAGTAAATACAATATAGCAAGTAAAACACTGGAATGGTAGTTTTGCAATGGAAGAATGTGCAAAGTAGAAATAAAAATAATGGGGTGCAAAGGAGCAAAATAAATAAATAAATTAAATACAGTTGGGAAAGAGGTAGTTGTTTGGGCTAAATTATAGGTGGGCTATGTACAGGTGCAGTAATCTGTAAGATGCTCTGACAGTTGGTGCTTAAAGCTAGTGAGGGAGATAAGTGTTTCCAATTTAAGAGATTTTTGTAGTTCGTTCCAGTCATTGGCAGCAGAGAACTGGAAGGAGAGCGGCCAAAGAAAGAATTGGTTTTGGGGGTGACTAGAGAGATATACCTGCTGGAGCGTGTGCTACAGGTGGGAGATGCTATGGTGACCAGCGAGCTGAGATAAGGGGGACTTTACCTAGCAGGGTCTTGTAGATGACATGGAGCCAGTGGGTTTGGCGACGAGTATGAAGCGAGGGCCAGCCAACGAGAGCGTACAGGTCGCAATGGTGGGTAGTATATGGGGCTTTGGTGACAAAACGGATTGCACTGTGATAGACTGCATCCAATTTGTTGAGTAGGGTATTGGAGGCTATTTTGTAAATGACATCGCCAAAGTCGAGGATTGGTAGGATGGTCAATTTTACAAGGGTATGTTTGGCAGCATGAGTGAAGGATGCTTTGTTGCGAAATAGGAAGCCAATTCTAGATTTAACTTTGGATTGGAGATGTTTGATATGGGTCTGGAAGGAGAGTTTACAGTCTAACCAGACACCTAAGTATTTGTAGTTGTCCACGTATTCTAAGTCAGAGCCGTCCAGAGTAGTGATGTTGGACAGGCGGGTAGGTGCAGGTAGTGATCGGTTGAAGAGCATGCATTTAGTTTTACTTGTATTTAAGAGCAATTGGAGGCCAACCATATCTATTAACATGGGTGAGCTATCAACCTGCATAACCTGCACATAAAGTAATGTCTATCTATTAATATGGCTGAGCTATCAACCTGCTATCAATATTAATATGGGTGACGACTGCATATTTGCACATGATTGCTCCTATTTTATGACTAACTGATATCTTTGCTGTCCATCATATACACTACCATTCAAAAGTTTGGGGTCACTTAGAAATGTCCTTGTTTCTGAAAGAAAAGTACATTTGTTGTCCATTAAAATAACATCAAATTGATCAGAAATACAGTGTAGACATTGTTAATGTTGTAAATGACTATTGTAGTTGGAAACGGCTGATATTTAATGGAATATCTACAGAGGTCCGTTATCAGCAACCATCACTCCTGTGTTCCAATAGCACGCTGTGCTAGCTAATCCAAGTTTATTATTTTAAAAAGCTAATTGAACATTTGAAAACCCTTTTGCTATTATGTTAGCACAGCTGAAAACTGCCTCACAAGTCCTCAACTGGCAGCTTCATTAAATAGTACCCACTAAAAACCAGTCTCAATGTCAACAGTGAAGAGGTGACTCCAGGATGCTGGCCTTCTAGGCAGTTGCAAAGAAAAAGCCATATCTCAGACTGGCCAATAAAAATAAAAGATTAAGATGGGGAACACAGACACTGGACAGAGGAACTCTGCCTAGAAGGCCAGCATCCCAGAGTCGCCTCTTCACTGTTGACGTCGAGACGGGTAATATTTAATGAAGTTGCCAGTTGAGGACTTCTGAGTTTTGAGGCGTCTGTTTCTCAAACTAGACACCCTAATGTTACTTGTCCTCTTGCTCAGTTGTGCACCAGGGTCTCCCACTCCTCTTTCTATTCTGATTAGAGACAGTTGTTTGGTGAAGGGAGTAGTACACAGGGTTGTACGAGATCTTCAGTTTCTTGGCAATTTCTCACATGGAATAGCCTTCATTTCTCAGAACAAGAATAGACTGACGAGTATCAGAAGAAAGGTCTTTGTTTCTGGCCATTTTGAGCCTGTAATCGAACCCACAGATGCTGATGTTCCAGATACTCAACTAGTCTAAAGAAGGACAGTTTTATTACTTCTTTAATCAGCACTACAGTTGCATTTGGGTTTTCTAATGATCAATTATCCTTTTAAAATAATAAACTTGGATTAGCTAACACAACGTGTCATTGGAACACAGGAGTGATGGTTGCTGATAATGGGCCTCTGTACGCCTATGTAGATATTCCATTAAAAATCAGCCGTTTCCAGCTACAATAGTCATTTAAAACTTTAACATTGTCTACACTGTATTTCTGATCAATTTGATGTTATTTTAATGGACAAAAAATGTATATGTCTATGTCATGTTGTATGGTTGTTATTGTTTTAATGTTGTTTCTTACCCTAACTGCACTATACACATTTGAAGACAATAAATATATGAATTGATGTGAGACTTCTAAACTCCTCTCACCTGTAATACATAGATCTGGAAGCTGATTCCCAGGTCAACCGGTGATTCCTGGGTCTTGATGAAGTTGTTGAATTTGTTATTCAGGTCTGCGCTGACGCTCATGTCTGTGTACATTCTGTGGAGCTTGCTCGTGAACTCGTAGCCGCATGCTTGCTGTAGTGGGGGAGAGAATGTGTGTGTGTGTATGTATGTATGTATGAATGAATGAAAGACATGCACAAGTACAAACACTATAATAAACAAGTCCATCATTACGGCCAAATATCACACATGACAGACGCATTAGAGTACAGTGGAGTCACACAGCTAGAAGACATTTAGAAGCACATGCTGTAGGGCTTCGTTTGAAAGTTATGTGGAATACTAGATTAAAAGGAAAGACTGACAGTTTAGAGTGATGCTCAATTATGGCATTAATAAATGGCATTGATAGCGTCTTATCCAGAGGGTGTACCTGCACATCACGCTGCCTCATGCTACAGAAACAAGAGATATGCTCCTGCCATATGGGCCATTCTGGTTTAGAAAATGCTTACTTTAGGCATAAGAGACCTTGAAATTGCACCTGCTAAAGTTGAAAGGAGTCTTACTTCACCTTTAGTTTGTTGATCATGGCTTCCTCTGAGTCCATGGACAAGGACAGCCCATGTATTAACCTCTTTGCTAACATTCTTGCATAAAACTGTACAAAAGAGAAAGAAGCGACAGAGTGGGAGAGAGAGTGAAAGAGAGAGGGGGGGCAAGAGAGAGTCATCAACATGGTTAAGAAGAAAACATAAGACATCAATTCAACATCTCAGTCTCCAAAAACTTCTAATTTTTTTTTAGATAATGCTCTTTAGCGAATTCCAAATTCAGTCTGGAAGGAATAAAAAAGCAGCCATACTAGCTGTCAATATCGCTGGTCATTTGAGATAATGAGAGTAATAACGCTAATGCCGGTCAATCGGCTACCTTTTGAAAAACGTCCTTGTCGTCTATGTACTTGAACACGGTGATGAAGCTAGTCAGCTTGTCCTCCACCTCATTCTCTGTCATTCCCTTTGCAGACTTCTTCAGCAGATTGTCACAATACTTAGCGAGCTACATGGGTAAAGGGAAAAACAACACAAGGTCAGACATAACCATGGTCCTCAAAACAAATGTTGAAAAAACCCACAGATAAAGTAGTAGATCTAGACGAACTGCTGTGTACAGAGTTTTTACTTAGTTTATCACTATGGCCTTATCTGATACCCTCACACATTTCCTAACCTCAGGTGTCATGAATGAGTCTCACACTCACCAGTTCAGGTGCTTTGCAGATGGATTTGGGCTCCCTGTAGTTAACCACTGAAGTCAAAGCCTGGGGAGGATCAAACAAACCAGTAATTTCCCCTCCCATCAGATTCAGTACATCCACAGCTTTAAGACATCAACTAATAAATACAGTTAAAAGTTATGTTTTAATTTATGAAAATCCTTAGGAACATTCTTGTGAGAAACAATATGGAGCCACATTCCATAGTGAACAAACATCACTCACTGGCACCACCTACTGGCTTGACCTGTCCCTAGTGTCCACATTCTGATTTCCCCTCTAAGCCTGCCAGCCAGGGAGTCACAACATTAATACCTTATCAAGTGCGCTCATGAAGTGCTGATCCCCATTCAGGACTGTGTTAATGAGCTGAACAAATTTACTGTGAACCTCTAACACGGACTCCACAAACAGGGTTGGCATCTGAGGAGGTAACAACACAACAGGAGAATTAGTAGTGAGTTGTGAATATTATCTTTGTGATAATGGTAATCTGATAATGCATAGGCCTACTGATAATACATACTAATAATGCACAGCGACAATGTAGTGTTTGAAGTCCAAAAACAATACATTTAGACAAAAGGATTAGCAGGGTGCTGCTGTACATTTACAATGATGACAATCAGATAACGTACAATGACAACGTATAGTGATACACAAAGACGTACGTTTTCCTGAGAGAGGTTACTGGTGGCCCGGAGGCCCTCGTCGTGGATATGGATCTGGAGCTCTTGGATCATGTGGGGTAAGCCGCTGGACACGGCTCTCAGCAGGGTGTACATGTTAGCCATGTCTGTAGGGGGTAGCAAGAGGGAGAAAGAGGGGAGGGGAGAGCGAGACCAGAAGGAAGGCAGAGACAGACGGCGCCAGGGGAGAGTCAGTCATAGAGACAGGGTTCGTACAGACAGACCAATTCGAGGACTTTCAAGTACATTTTCAAGCACTAATATTTATTTTCAAGGACCATCAATTTGTAATACTTCCTAACATATAGGTGTTTTATTCATCACTACCTCAGTCATACCCAATAACACGTCTTTCAATACTTAATTACTACATACTTGAGTGGTACGTCAGTAGTGATGACGTTGTAATTTGAGAAGTGATGAGCAGTTTTGGGACGTGCCTACTGGTGAACACATTTCCTATTCGCATTACTACACAATTCCAGCTCAATGATAGTATTACTATAGGGAATTTGGGAATCTACTACTTAATAGCTACTAAATAGTGTAGTAACTATGCAATTGTGTTCATTTTAAGTAATTTTGTTTTATTAATATCACAATATGCTTAACTCTTTCTTGAACTACACTGTTGGTTAAGGGCTTGGAAGCAAGCATTTCATGGTAAGGTCTACCTACACATGTTGTATATGTGACAAATAAAGTTTGACTTGATTTTAAAAACTGTAGCCAAAATAATCTTTGAAGTCACAACAACCTGTTTCTGGTGAATTCAAATTCATAAATGGAGCTATGGATCAGTCAGTGAGATCAACATGATTGTGTAAAACAAACTCAATGACAATAAAACAACCTTTAATTTAAGGTTACAGACCAAAATGTTTCATGTTGAACCATTTTCAACAACAATCTCAAAAATGTCCATGTCAATAAAGTTAATTTAATACGAGAGAGAGAGAGATGGATTTAGATGCATTATTGAAATGGTATATAACAGATGGCAGTCTGAACAATATATCAGAGGGATGAGAATACGGAATGTGTTTAACTAATAGTGATAATGGTTGAAATAAAGACTTTGAAAGCAAATGGTAGATGAAGGTGAGAAAACTAGCTACCTTTTGTCTAATTAAGCAATAAGGCTTGAGGAGGTGTGGTATATGGCCGATATATCACTGCTAAGGGCTGTTCGGCACGACATATCGCGGCCCTTAGCCATACATCACAAACCATCGAGGCGCCTTATTGCTATTATAAACTGGTTACCCATGTAATTAGAGCAGTAAAAAATACATGCTTTGTCATATACCCGTGGTATACGGTCTGATATACAACGGCTTTCAGCCAATCAGCATTCATGGCTCAAACCACCCAGTCAATAATAAAAAAACACATCCATGGGCATAGCACACATGTAACATAGTGTGTACACCACAAAGATCAACATCACAGCTCACCTGATACATCATTCAGAGTGGTAGACAGGACCTTTGTCTCTCTGAAAACATTCCATTTAATTTCAACAACAATCTAAAACATTTCCATGTCAATAAAGTTAATTGAATTACACTGAACAACAAAAAAATTCAGCAATTTCAAAGATTTTACTGAGGTTCAGTTCATATAAGGAAATCAGTAAATTAATGAATGAGGCTCTAATCTATGGATATCACATGACTGGGAATACAGATATGCATATGTTGGTCACAGATACCTTTAAAAAAAAGTTAGGGGTGTGGATTAGAAAATCAGTCATTATCTGGTGTGACCACCATTTGCCTCATGCAGTACAGCACATCTCCTTCGCATAGAGTTGATCAGGCTGTTGATTGTGGCCTGTGGAATGTTGTCCCACTCCTCTTCAATGGCTTCAAGTTGCTGGATATTGGCGGGAACTGGAACACGCAGTCGTACACGTCCAGAGCATCCCATACATCCTCAATGTCTGGCGAGTATGCAGGCCATGGAGGAAGTGGGACATTTTCAGCTTACGGGAAGTGTGTACCGATCCTTGCGACATAGGGCCGTGCATTATCATGCTGAAACATAAGGTGATGGCGGCGGACAAATGGCACGGCAATGGGCCTCAGGATCTCGTCAAGGTATCTCTGTACATTGAAATTGCCATTGATAAAATGCAATTGTGTTCGTTGTCTGTAGCTTATGCCTGCCTATACCATAACCCCACCACCACGGGACACTCTGTTCACAACGTTGACATCAGAAAACTGCTCGCCCACACAACCTCATACATGTGGTCTGAGGTTGTGAGGCCGGTTAGACGTACTGCCAAATTCTCTATAACGACAGAGGTGGCTTAAGGTAGAGAAATTAATATTACATTCTCTGGCAACAGCTCTGGTGGGCATTCCTGCAGTCAGCATGCCAAATGCAAGCTCCCTCAAAACTTGAGACATCTGTGGCATTATCTTGTGTGATAAAACTGCACATTTTAGCAGCCTTTTATTGCCCCCAGCACAAGGTACACCTGTGTAATGATCATGCTGTTTAATCAGCTTCTTGATATGCCACACCTGTCAGGTCAATGGATTATCTTAGCAAAGGAGAAATGCTCACTCACAGGGATGTAAACAAATTTGTGCACAACATGAGATAAAAAAAAAAATTGTACGTATGGTAATGTTCTTGAATCTTTTATTTCATCTCATGAAACATGGGACCAACACTTTACATTGTGTTTATATTTTTGTTCAGTGTATATTGAAGAGAGTGAGTGAGTGAGTTAGTGTGAGTGATGTGCTCACAACAGTCCAAGCTCAGCCTTTTTATCTTCTATTGATCTTCTGAAGCTGTTGAACGTGATACTGCATTCTCTGGACATTGAGGAGGTCTGCCTCTGCAAGAGTTCCATGTCCTTTTCCAGGAATCTGTTTTTATTTGAGGTCCTCACTGTCTACCAATTGTATTTTCTCTGCCCTCCTGTGGTCATGCTGTGCATCCAGGTAGTCTTGATATTTCTGCCTTGCAGACTTGCAGGAGGATATCCTTGGTGCGTTATGTTGACTTTCTTCAGTCCTACTGCATTCTCTACAGCATCATTCACCGGTCTCTGTGCTGTGTAGGGCTGCTCCTTTTTGTTTACAACAGTGAGAGCGGAGTTGACTGAATACGCCCTGTCTAACGAGGCCTGTCAGTGGGAGAGCAGAAGGACAATTTGAGTTGCTTGCCACAGGTCTCTATAGTTCTCCTTACCCTTCAGACGCTCTAAAAAGGTGCTCAGAGCAGTCCTCGGCGGATCCTACTCACTAAACGGAGTGATGTTTCAAAACTTCCTGCGATATGAAGCACTCCAACTGCCACTGGGCATGCTTCAATTTTATTACGTAAGCTTGAGAATACTTTTTAATTTGCACTCACAAGCTGCAGGATTCCTTGCCATCTGTTGTGGGTCAAGACAAACAAATTCAAAACTGGAGTGATGGGGTTTTGAGCATCAACTTCCTCAAGGAGGTACTTCTTTTTATCACTCTGAAACTCAGAAATCCTCCTCTCACTCACTTTGCTAGCCACTTTTTTTTTTAGCACCTTACATGTTGAAAACCAAATGTCATCTTTGGAAGGGACCCACAGCATCATCCTCTGTCACAGTGTATTTTGAGAGTTTCAGGGGGGTTGTAAATGTGTCTGTCACCTCTTTTCAGGACTCTGCTCATGACATTAGTCAATAGGTCTGCCCAGTCTGCTGCCAGGAATGGGAATGTATGTACCCTTGAATGCGTTTGGCTACAAATATGAAAATAATATGTTTTGCTGGGTGAAGTTTGCCTGCTATTGCTTCCGTTACAGTTGTGAATGTAATGCATGTCGGTGTTCTGTAGGATTTTATTAGGTTTGGCAAACCCTCTAAGGCTTTAGTTACAACCTCTGTTTTTTTTTGTACCTATAGGTGTCCACAAAACTTTTTAGGGAAAACTGAGGAGCATGTGGTTGTCACAAAATCATCTCGTCTTGCAGGGACGTCGTGCGTCAGTCTATAGAAAGTACTTAAAGTGCCCTCTATGTCCCTATCTATGGAGCCAAATACATTCTGAAACGCATTGTGGATACTGTGCAAGGAACATGTTCCAATGTCAATTAGCTATCGGTTTGTGGCTTGTGCAAGGACATCAGAAGTGAATTCTCTGTAAAAACTTGTGGTTAACATTTGGTCCATCCATCGACATTTGTAGGAGGCGAGACATGTTAGGTTTATCTGTCAACTCTGTAGTGAGAGAGACAGTCCTTAGCTGTACCATGTCACATGAATGATGAGTCCAGGTAGTGTGTGGTAACCTTGTTGGTTGTGGGGTCTAAAAACCTTACGTGGACATCAATTTGCTTGAGCTGCAATTATTTGTCAAAAAGCAGCACATAACCATTATTCTTCTGCAACTTGTCCAGGAGATGGTGTCAAAAGTAAGGTGTAAGACCATGATTGATCATGTAGGCTATCTTCTTCTCCCAACAGACATATGTATGACCTGGCTATAGCATTGTCTGGAAAAACATCAAGGGGAAATTGAATAGTGTATGGGAGCTGGAGGCAGTCCTCCACAGAACAAAACTATTGTACATTTACATTTACATTTAAGTCATTTAGCAGACGCTCTTATCCAGAGCGACTTACAAATTGGTGCATTCACCTTATGACATCCAGTGGAGCAGTACCACACAGAGGGAGCTACTAGCAGCAGTGGAGTTCATTACACACTTCCGTCAATACCTGCTCGGAAGACCCTTCATTGTGCGCACCGACCACAGCAGCCTTCAGTGGCTCATAAGGATGAAGGAACCAGAAGGTCAACTGGCGAGGTAGCTCGAGAAGCTTGGGGAGTATAACTTCAAGGTCATTTTTTTTGTCCAGGACGGTCTTGGCATGCCCATGATTGAGTGGCAAGCAAGCCACCAGGTCGATGGCTCTGTTACTTCTCTTCCAAGGAGCTCGGAACATATTAATTTCCAGGCATCCAGAGCGCGAAACACGTGAGGGGGGGGGGAATTATGTAGGTAGTCTGCCTGAAAATTCATTTTCAAGACCAATACATTTTTCAAATATTTTTCATATTAACACTTTATTTTCTGTTCTCCTCTCATTTTAACTTTGGAATACAATATATTTTCTCGAGTGCCAAATTCAAGTACTTCAAGCACCTTGCGCGAAACCTGTGGAGATCTTTAGTCAGTCACAGATGGAGGTTCTCTGTTCAGTTTAAAATCTGATAGCTACAGTGCATTCAGGAAGTATTCAGACCCCTTGACTTTTTCCACATTTTGTTACCTTAAAGCCTTATTCTAAAATGTATTATATTGGGTTTTTTCCCCTCAAATCTACACACAATACCCCATCATGACAAAGAATAAACAGGTTTTGGGATTTTTTTTGCACATTTATAAAAACAATTGTAAAAAAATACATGAAATATCACATATAAGTATTCAGACCCTTTAGTCAGTAAATTGTTGAAGCACCTTTGGCAGCGATCACAGCCTCGAGTAATCTTGGGTAGGACGCTACAAGCACACCCGAATTTGGGGAGTTTCTTCCATTCTTTGCAGATCCTGTCAACCTCTGTTGGGTTGGATGGGGAGTGTCGCTGCACAGCTATTTTCAGGTCTTTCAAGAGATATTTGATCGGGTTCAAGTCCGGGCTCTGGCTGGACCACTCAAGGACAATCAGAGACTTGTTCCAAAGCCTCTCCTACGTTGTCTTGGCTGCGTGCTTAGGATGGTTGTCTTGTTGGAAGGGGAACCTTAGCCCCAGTCTGAGGTCCTGAGCGCACTGGAGCAGATTTTCATAATTGATCTCTCTGTACTTTGCTCTATTCATCTTTCCCTCGATCCTGACTAGACTTCCAGTCCCTGCCTCTGAAAAACATCCCCACAGCATGATGCTGCCACCATCACGCTGCACCGTAGGGATGGTGCCAGGTTTCCTCCAGTCGTGACGCATGGCTTTCAGGCCAAAGAGTTCAATCTTTATTTCATCAGACCAGAGAATCTTGTTTCTTATGGTCAGAGTCTTTTAGGTGCCTTTTGGCAAACTCCAAGCAAGCTGTCATGTGCCTTTTACTCAGGAGTGGCCTCCGCCTGGCCACTCCACCATAAAGGCCTGTGCTGCAGAGAAGGTTGTTCTTCTGGAAGGTTCTCCCATCTCAACAGAGGAACTCTGGAGCTCTGTCAGACTGACCTTTGGGTTCTTGGATACCTCCCTGACCAAGGCCCTTCTCCACCGATTACTCATAAACATGATGCACCTGAGCTGAATTTCGAGGCTCATATCAAAGGGTCTGAATACCATTATTTATTTTGAATACATTTGCAAAAATGTCTAAAAACCTGTTTTCGCTTTGTCATTAAGGGGTATTGTGTGTAGACTGATGAGGAAAAACACATATTTCAACAATTTTAGAATAAGACGTAACAAAATGTGTAAAAAGTCAATGGGTCTGAATACTTTCCAAATGCACTGTATATCCAATGGCCAGTAACATATGGGAGTCAGTCAATGAACCATATGGGATTCAGCCAGCTCAAGTTATATTTTATTTAACTAGGCAACTAGTCAGTTAAGAACAAATTCTTATTTACAATGACGGCTTACCCCAGCCAAACCCTCCCCTAACCCGGATGACGTTGGACTAGTAACCGGAAGGTTGCAAGTTCAAACCCCTGAGCTAACAAGGTACAAATCTGTCGTTCTGCCCCTGAACAGGCAGTTAACCCACTGTTCCTAGGCCGTCATTGAAAATAAGAATTTGTTCTTAACTGACTTGCCTAGTTAAATAAAGGTAAAATAAAAAAAATTACATTAAAAAAATGACATTGGGCCAATTGTGCGCAACCCTATGGGACTCCCGATCACAGCCAGTTGAGATACAGCCCAGGTCTGTAGTGACGCCTCAGGCACGATGCAGTGCCTTAAACGGCTGCGCCACTCAGGATCCCACTCCACTCAGGATCTCAAATACAGCCTGCTTGATCGCCAATGTAAGGATGACCTGTGCTTAATTAAGACTGCCTCTAAGCCAGCCCCTGGCACCCTGACCATCTAACTTACTGATTGACCATCTAAATACAGAATTACCATCTAACTAGAGTAACAGACATTCTAAGCCAGCCCCTGTATCTATTAGTAACAAACAAACTGACCGTCACTCCTGTAACCAGACTGACCGTCTCTCTTCTCCTGGCGGATGATATTCTGACACTCCCCGTGGAGAAACTGCAGGTGGTCTGCCACCATCCTCTGCTGGCATTCATGGATGACTTTGGCATATGAGCTGGGGTGCAGGTACTTCCGACATCGCACCTCCTCATCTTTCAACCTTCCTAAAACCTAAGTGGAGCCAGGGAAGAAAGAGAACACATTGGATTCATTGATTTGTTTAACATGGTTAATTATGCTAATTTCAATGTCGCTAAATGGCCCAACCCCAATAGGGCTGAAAGCCAATAACCCACTACAATCTACCCTGCAGCACTGTCTACTTAATGCAATGATAGGGAGGTGAACAGAAAGCACCAGGGTTGGGGTCAATTCCATTTCAATTCCAGTCATTTCAGGAGGTACACTGAAATTCCAATTCCCTTCAATGCCTTTCAATGAGGAGAATGTGGAATTGAAATTTGGTTTACTTTCTGAATTAAATTAATTTGACCGCAAACCTGGAAAGATCTATACTGGGATAAGTGACTGTGTGGGGGGAAAAATACCACATCATAAAATCAGCGCTAATGCCGCCAGCAAGCATATTCCATATACAGAGATTTCAGTCACCACCACACAGCACAACAACAGATGGACAGATGCTCCTATACACTATAGACTGGCCACCCACCATGCCTTTTGAAGCCAGTGTTGTGGTTATCCTTGTTAAATGGCGATCACATTAATCTTATCATTGTCAACGATTTACAGGTCAACTTGTGAACAGAGTCTGAGTCCCAAATGGAACCCTACTCCCTATATAGTGCACGACTTTTGACCAGACTACAGCCCATAAGTAGTGTACAATATAGGAAATAGGGTGCCATTGTAACGGATGTGAAACGGCTAGCTTAGTTAGCGGTGCGCGCTAAATAGCGTTTCAATCAGTGACGTCACTTGCTCTGAGACCTTGAAGTAGTGGTTCCCCTTGCTCTGCAAGGGCCGCGGCTTTTGTGGAGTGATGGGTAACGATGCTTCGTGGGTGACTGTTGTTGATGTGTGCAGAGGGTCCCTGGTTCGTGCCCGGGTATGGGCGAGGGGACGGTCTAAAGTTATACTGTTACACCATCGCAGACGCACCTGAAGGCAGCCATGATGTGAGCTAGCTAATGTAGGGGACTGTCTGTTACCTTTCTGCACTACAGTCAGTCAGACAGAAATACACAAACTCTTAAGTCAGCACATCCACAAGACCGCCCACACCATCTCAACACTGTCTGGCGTAAGGGCAGGGGTGGAGGGCTTCCACTCGGGCCCCGCAACTAAGGAGCCTTACGATGGATGATTTAACCCCTTCATTGGAATTATAACACATTTTCATAAACACACACACCTGACGGTGCCACAGCTGGTAGCGAGTCTCCTCGGAGAGTCACTGAGGCCTCCAATAGTATAACACCAACAACACGATAAATGCACAGCAACAATACTCGAAACCAATTAGCAGCCATGGCAAATCACATGAACTAAATCAATATTTTCTAAAAGACTCAACGGATTGCCTCGAGCATCTTTCTGATGTAACATATGCATTCCTTAGGGTCACAACAGACTGCTCTAAGGCCCTTGAATTATATGCACAAAAAGTCAAAGAAATAACATTAGGAGGGTTGAAACGGGAGTAATTTGATTTCTAAATGACCAGGGTGTAGCTTATTATGCTCAGCCCACAGAGAGCAGCAGGTAAGGGGAGTGAACAGCAATACATGTCCTGTCCAGCAGCCATCTTACCTTTTCCATAAAGGCTACTGTGAGCAGTTAGACCATAGAGATCCTGTATTTTATATAGCTATATGGATCTCTATGAGTTGGGCTACCTAAAGCCATCTTACCTTTTCCATATACTGTGAGCAATTGGACTCTTGCAGTAAATTGGAAGCTTCCTGTTTGTAATACTCTCCCGTTTTCGTCAGAAATGGCCCTTCGAAGATTTCCTGATAAAACTGAAACACAATAAAAGAGTGTGAGCTGCATAGCGAGTTTAGAGAACACACAGAGTGCACAAACTGTACACACATGCATAGGCATGGACATGGCTACAGTAGTCGATCATGATCTACTGGTCAATCTCCAAACATTTCAAACATTTCTCCTACTTTCTCAATTTGTCTTGCGCTGTTGGCAGTTGCGTGCGGGTAGGCAAAGTGTTCCCATTTTGAAAGATTTAATGTGTTAGGTACAAACTCCGCCTACCCGGATGGCACGGAGAGCATATCAAGTGCACCTATAGGCCTACCGCTGGCCAATCGGATAGTTTAGATTATCGTGTCTCCCTGCAGCTTCCTCAAATTCACACCAAAGTTGATCTTGTGAGATGTCAAAAGGTTTAAAACCATGACTAGAGAAAGACTGTCAACGAATACAGCAAAGAGATGCTGTTTTTACGAGTGAGTTTATGTTCAAGTTTTTATTCAACACGTTTATATGCCATGAAATGCGCTTTTCCTTTCTTCAATTCACACTACAATGAGAACTGCAGCTAATAGAGGAACATGAATTTTTGCATGAGGCAATGAGACTCCAGTTTTGCCATCAGCTGAAACTCTCCTTTTTGGTCAGTCTCAGCGGAGGGAGGGAGAGCAGAGGAACGGTGAGAGACTGCTCTCCACATCCCTCCACTGAGACTGACCATCAGATGCAGACACCATCATCCCAGTAAAAACAAAACATGTATTTCAATGTATGCTCCCTCAGCTGTGCCTCACAAGCAATACAACAATTGATCAATTCATTACCGGCGAGATCAAAAACCTTGTTTTTTTTTTTTTTTTTCAATTGTCCGAGAAGAACATTGCCTGGGCAATTCAAGCATAGCCAACATGCGGTGATAATGTATTGGACCTATAGCCTAGGCTACTACACAAACCATCAAACACATCCTCTGACCAGTTATCTCCACTCAAGCCATGAACTGAGTCTCTCCATCGTCTGAGAACGTCACTTTCATGGATACCATTTAACATCTGTGTCCAGTATGAAAGAAGTTAAAGGTAGTTTTGTGAGCTAACGTTAACTAGTGTGGAATGTTGTGCCACTCCTCTTCACTGGCTGTGCGAAGTTTCTGGAAATCAGCGGGAACTGGAACACACTGCTATATACGTTGATCCAGAGCATCTCAAACGTGCTCAATGGGTGACATGTCTGGCGAGTATGCAGGCAATGGAAGAACTGAGACGTTTTCAGCTTCCAGGAATTGTGTCCAGATCCTTGTGAAATGGGACCATGCATTATAATGCTGAAACATGAGGTGATGGCGGCAGATGAATGGCACGACAATGGGCCTCAGAATCTCGTCACGATATCTCTGTGCATTGAAATTGACATTGATTAAATGCAATTGTGGTCGTTGTCCGTAGCTTATACCTGCCCATACCATAAACCAACAGACACCATGGGGCACTCTGTTCACAACGTTGACATCAGAAAACCACTCGCCCATACAGCGTCATACACGACTGCCCGGTACAGTTGAAACCAGAATTAATCTGTGAAGTGCATACCTCTCCAGCGGCAATCGAAGGTCAGCATTCCCCAAATGAATTCGGTTACGACGCCAAACTGAAGTCAGGTCAAGATGCTGGTTAGGACCACGAGCACGCAGATTAGCTTCCCTGAGACGGTTTCTGAGTTTGTAGCGTAATTCTAAGATTGTGCAAACCCACAGTTTCATCAGCTGTCCGGGTGGCTGGTCTCAGACGATCCCTCAGATGAAGTCGGATGTGGAGGTCCTGGGCTGGTGTGACTACACACCGTCTGCGGTTTTGAGGCCGGCTTGATGTACTGCCAAATTCTCTAAAACGACGTTGGAGGCGGTTTATGGTAGAGAAAGGAACATTAAATCCTATGGCAATCATTCTGGTGGACATTCCTGCTGTCAGCATGTTAATTGCACGCTCCCTCAAAACTTCAGACATCCATGGCATTGTGTTGTGTGACAAAACTGCACATTTGACAGTGGCCTTTTATTGTCCCCAGCACAAGGTGCACCTGTGTAATGGTCATGCTGCTTAATCAGCTTCTTGACATCCCACTAACAGCGATGTAAACACATTTCTGCAAAAACTTTTAGAAAATACACTTTTTGTGCTTATGGAGAATATTTCAGCTCATGAAACATGGGACCAAAACTTTACTTGTTGTGTTTATATATTTTTTAGTGTACATTACCATTGAAGTTATTGCATCACAATACCAGGCAGCCATTGCGAGAGCACCCAGGAGTTTACTAGCCTGGTTGCCATCTCTATTCAGCTATTACATTCCACTCGTCACTCCTGTCATTTGCCAAAGAAATAGGCCTTTCGGCAATCTTCAAATATGAACATTCTATCATTAATGAGCTCGAGATCAGAGGATTTTATCCTGATTCGATAACCCTCACAGCTATCATCCAATCACAATGTTTATGCAAAATAGACTGATCAGAAATCAACTTAATACATTTGATTGGAAAAATTAGGCATTCTGGAGCAATACATTTCATTGTAAACAAACATTGGGTGCGGAGGATTCACATTGTTTCAATACTTGTTTTTTAAGTATGTCAAAGTTGAGAACCCTGACTCGCATAGGTATGTGGTGCCAAATTGGACCAGAACATCTACTGCTTTCTCAGTCAGGCAGGAGACCGCTTCCTGCTGTAGATGAGCAACCCATAACTGTGTGAGTGTGTTTGCCTCAAAAAGCATCTTGCTTCAATCAGGCTATACCAGTTCAGTTCAAACGTATTATACCAGTTCAACAAAACGTATTATTGTATTTTAACAGTTCCAACCTAGACTTGTTTTCAACAATAATTTCTACAGTAAGATGTACAGTAGGCCTGGTCATTTTTCATCTTCATCTGTACTGTTGCTAGGGTTGCACTATCAGTAGCTAGCTTGCTTTGGCGAATGTTAGCTATTAGCTGTGTACAAGGCCAGGGGATTGTTTGAAAGAGATACTGACATTTACTACTATGAGAGTTAGTTAGTACTTCCTTATTTCCGCTTATCATCAACTGTTATAAAATGACAACAATGCCTTGCTAGCTGACTAACTCACTGTCGAAGCACTGTTTCCTGAAGCATTCTGCCCTGTTCTGAAAGAACTCCCTGGGTTTACCATCATGCTGTGGATGTTTGTCCCTTTGCAGAAAAGGACGTGTCATTTTATTAATTTGTTTGTTATGAGAGACTCATTACTTCCCCATACAAAACACATTGTGGGCGCTCCTCGTTATAAGTTTATATGAAAGAGAGAGAAACTCATCGCTGTATATGCGTTTCATGACAATTGAGCTCAGTCAGAACTTGTGGCTAGCATGAGTCCATTTCATGACAGCGGTGAGTGATGGCGAGTGGGAATAACAAGACAGTGGCTTGAATGACAGCGCTGCATTGTGTGTGTGTTGCGGAGCGATCTTCAAGAAAACTGCAGAAAAAAAGATCAGGTAAACCGCAAAGCAAACTAAGCAGAGACGGCTGCTAAGCAGAGACGGCTACTGAGAGCACTGAACAGAGAGAGCGCAGATGCACTTGGCCATATCAATTCCAGTAATTAATTCAATAATAATAAATATACTGTGACCCACTTTGGATAGCGACCCGTACTTTAAGAAAGGCTGTATTAAAGTAACGATGGACTGTAATTTCTCTTTGCTTATTTGAGCTGTTCTTTCCATAATATGGACTTGATCTTTTACCAAATAGGGCATTCTTCTGTATACCACACCGACCTTGTCACAACACAACTGATTGGCTAAAATGAATTAAGAAGGAAAGAAACTCCACAAACTTTTAAGAAGGCACATTGAAATGTTAATTGAAATCCATTCCAGGTGACTACCTCATGAAGCTGGTTGATATAATGCCAAGTGTGTGCAAAGCTGTCATCAAGGCAAAGAGTGGCTACTTTGAAGAATCTCAAATATAAAATTATTTTGATTTGTCTAACACTTTTTTTGCTTACTACATGATTCCATGTGTTATTGTTATTTCATAGTTTTGATGTCTTCACCATTATTCTACAGTGTAGACAATAGTAAAAATAAAGAAAAACCCTTGAATGAGTAGGTGTGTCCAACATTTTTACACACACACACACACACACACACACACACACACACACACACACACACACACACACACACACAGTGGGGCAAAAAAGTATTTAGTCAGTCACCAATTGTGCAAGTTCTCCCACTTAAAAAGATGAGAGGCCTGTAATTTTCATCATAGGTACACTTCAACTATGACAGACAAAATGAGAAAAGAAATCCTGAAAATCACATTGTAGGATTTTTATTGAATAAATTTGCAAATTATGGTGGAAAATAAGTATTTGGTCAATAACAAAAGTTTCTCAATACTTTGTTATATACCCTTTGTTGGCCATGACAGAGGTCAAGCCTTTTCTGTAAGTCTTCACAAGGTTTTCACACACTGTTGCTGGTATTTTGGCCCATTCCTCCATGCAGATCTCCTCTAGAGCAGTGACGTTTTGGGGCTGTTGCTGCGCAACAGGGACTTTCAACTGCCTCCAAAGATTTTCTATGGGGTTGAGATTTGGAGACTGGCTAGGCCACTCCAGGACCTTGAAATGCTTCTTACGAAGCCACTCCTTCGTTGCCCGGGCGGTGTGTCCTTGCTGATGGAAGGAGGTTTTTCACTCAAAATCTCACGATACATGGCCCCATTCATTCTTTCCTTTACACGGATAAGTCATCCTGGTCCCTTTGCAGAAAAACAGCCCCAAAGCATGATGTTTCCACCCCCATGCTTCACAGTAGGTATGGTGTTCTTTGGCTGCAACTCAGCATTCTTTGTCCTTCAAACATGACGAGTTGTGTTTTTACCAAAAAGTTATATTTTGGTTTCATCTGACCATATGACATTCTCCCAATCTTCTTTTGGATCATCCAAATGCTCTCTAGCAATCTTCAGACGGGCCTGGACATGTACTGGCTTAAGCAAGGGGGACACGTCTGGCACTGCAGGATTTGAGTCCCTGGCGGCATAGTGTGTTACTGATGGTAGGCTTTGTTACTTTGGTCCCAGCTCTCTGCAGGTCATTCACTAGGTCCCCCCGTGTGGTTCTGGGATTTTTGCTCACCGTTCTTGTGAGCCCCAGATCGAGGGAGATTATCAGTGGTCTTGTATGTCTTCCATTTCCTAATAATTGCTCCCACAGTTGATTTCTTCAAACCAAGCTGCTTACCTATTGCAGATTCATTCTTCCCAGCCTGGTGCAGGTCTACAATTTTGTTTCTTGTGTTCTTTGACAGCTCTTTGGTCTTGGCCATAGTGGAGTTTGGAGTGTGACTGTTTGAGGTTGTGGACAGGTGTCTTTTATACTGATAACAAATTCAAACAGGTGCCATTAATACAGGTAACGAGTGGAGGACAGAGGAGCCTCTTAAAGAATAAATCTTTCTTGTTTGTAGGTGACCAAATACTTATTTTCCACCATAATTTGCAAATAAATTCATTAAAAATCCTACAATGTGATTTTACGGATTTTTTTGTATGGTACAAGCAACTTGTCTGTCATAGTTGAAGTGTACCTATGATGAAAATTACAGGCCTCTCATCTTTTTAAGTGGGAGAACTTGCACAATTGGTGGCTGACTAAATACTTTTTTGCCCCACTGTATATACATACATACATTAGGCCTGGCTTGCAGTCGGCGTTCCAATTCATCCCAAAGGTGTTCGACGGGGTTGAGGTCAAAAACACCTGCTCTTTTAATGACAGACTGACCAGGTGAAAGCTAAGATCCCTTATTGATGTCACTTGTTAAATCCACTTCAATCACTGTAGATGAAGGGCAGAAGATAGGATAAAGAAGGATATTTAAACCTTGAGGCAATTGAGAATGTGTGCCATTCAGAGGGTGAATGGGCAGGACAAAATATTTAAGTGCCTTTGAACAGGGTATGATAGTTGGTGCCAGGTGCAACGGTATGTGTGCTGCAGCGTTTTTCACGCTCAACAGTTTGGATTCAAATAATGCAGCTCAAGCTTTATTTTTTCATCTGTCAGGAAGAATTACAACAAGTACGGCAGAGATGGCAAAATAGCCTCAGGGACTGTTCTTAACCACTGCCTTTTCATACGCTTTTCAGCACCTGTGGCCTCACCCAGGTGGGTGCTACATGTTCTGCAATGGAGGGCCAGTACCTACAGAGGAGCGGGTCCTATGGAGGAACTGACCGTCGGGGAAGCAGATGTGGTGCATTGGTGAAGCAACTTATTTTTTTCTCTCTCTGCTTGTACCATCAACGCACCAACGCTCTGCAGAAGTTACCAATCTTAACTCCCAGCCTTTCATCTGAAGCCAAATGGAGACATTCAACCTCCATCTCTACCATCTCAATTTAAAAGGTGCTGTTTGTTTTGCTTCCTATGCACTTTTAGATTATTTTCTGAAAAAGTTAAATAAATTATTATTATTAGATTCCAACAGAGCACAGCTGCTTACCTTCAGAGGAAACTTTTTCTTGTACTGTTCAACATGAACAAAGGAGTTGATAACCCCATGGATTACTTTCTGATTTGGGTCTTCGCCACACCGGTCACTGGAAGAGAAGAACACAAGCTCTATTAGTGATACTATTTCTGTTGAGCATTAACCTGTGCCTAGCTAGAAAATGTAAATAAAAGAGTAAAAGGTGACTTGTGGTTTTAAATGACATATCAAAGCAGCCTAACAGTAACCCTGAACTGTATTAGCCTGCTATAACACAGTAATAGGTACTGTCAGAACAGAGCGAATGTTCATCCTTTACCTTCACAGACACAAATCCAGAGATCAAGTCATTATGACAATCACAAGCCGCTAAATAGGAGCACTGGACATTTTAGACCTACAGTGCATTCAGTCCTGAGCGCTCTGGAGCAGGTTTTCATCAAGGATTTCTCTGTACTTTGCTCCATTCATCTTTTCCTCAAGCCTGACGAGTCTCCCAGTCCCTGTCGCTGAAAAACAACCCCACAGCATGATGATGCCACCACCATGCTTCACTGTAGGGATAGTGCCAGGTTTCCTCCAGGTGTGACTCTTCGCAATCAGGCTAGGTCTGAGAGTCTTTAGGCAAAGTCCAAGCAGGCTGTCATGTGCCTTTAACTAAGGAGTGGCTTCCGTCTGAACACTCTACCACAAAGGCCTGATTGGCAGGGTTGGTTATCCTTCTGAAAGGTTCTCCCATCTCCACAGAGGAACTCTGGAGCTTGGGTTCTTGGTCACCTCCCTGACTAAGGCCCTTCTCCGATTGCTCCGTTTGGCCGGGCGGCCAGCTCTAGGAAGAGGCTTGGTGGTTCTAAACTTCTTCCATTTAAGAATGATGGAGGGCACTGTTTTCTTAGGGACCTTGAATGCTGCAGACATTTTTTTGTACCCTTCCCCAGATCTGTGCCTCGACACAATCCTGTCTCGGAGCATTCTAAAAAAAACAGTTTTGGCTTTGTCATTATGGGGTACAGATTGATGCGGGATTTTTTTTTAAATCTATTTAGAATAAGGCTGCAACTATGATTGCAAAATTCCAGAAACTTTCAATAAATTCCTTTGTTTTTCCAGATATCCTGGTTAGAGGAATCCAGATTTCCTGCTCATTCGTACCTGATTCCGAGAATCCTCCAACCAGGGATTTCGGGAAAAGCAGGGAATTAATTGAAAGTTCCCGGAATTTTGCAAACCTAGCTGCAACGTAACAAAATGTGGAAAAATTCAAGGGCTCTGCATACTTATCGAATGCACTGTACTTCAAGCATTTCTTCTCCCAGGCTAGCCCTGCTGAATCCTACTGTACATAAACCATGAACCATGAATATAAACCATGAACCAACTTTTTGATTTCGTTCAGCAGCATCCGGATCAGGACAGCTTGCAGTGGCTCGATCATCAGCTTCCTCCACATGTCAAGTGCTAGCTGAAATGACAAAGTGGGGAGAATTGTATGAGCACATTTTCATGACTCTCCTGTGAGGATCCAAAGGATCAGGTTACAGTGTATCAGCTCTACAGAACTATCTCTCTCCCGCAGAGAGAGGAGGAATGGATGTGGGGATTTTATGACACCTCACACCCATCAAATTGTAAGGCAGCAGATGATTTATTTCTTCTCTAGCATGGACAATTGGAATTTCTTTGTGTGCCTTATGAAGAATTTACAGCCCAAAACTAGAACATTAAACCATGGACACGGGGACACTATATTTCATCCTCCAAATGCTGGTAATAATGAGAGGTGGAATATGGAAAATGTATATTTCTATTTTGTGATGTCATTAAAAGTTAAATGAAAATGTTATGGCAAACACTAAGTTGAAGCGTTTTCATAATGTGTATATGATGTTTACATTCTTTAAGTTGTGTAGAAAATATCCAGATTAAAGAGAATGTTTTTGTGATGATTAGACAGTGATTGAAAATGTCTATCAATATCATAGTATATTGTGATACCTTGTCTCGTAACTACAGTGGTTGCTCCTTTAAAAGATGTGTCACCTTGCGGGCTGCTGCAGCATTCTGTGACACGTTATGAAATTGTCAGACAAGTTAGTGTTAGTTTGACCACCAGAGGGCATCTTTGAGAAGCATTTATAGTCTTCCATATTGGCATTATCAGAGAATTTAAAACCTTTTTTGTAATAACATAGTATATGGGATTGATTTTAAGAAATTTGGCTTAATTCATTTGATTAATATTATGGTGTTTCTATTCCGAGAAAAACAAAAAATGAAACCCTCAGGGTTTCCGTTAGGATGGAATGGAAAATATGGCATTGTACAATGTGACGGTCGGGAGTAGGCTACAGCATAAGAGGATTGGAGGATTCTAAATTTCTGTAAATCAGTGACATTTATTCCCATAGTAATTTGTTATGGAACCATAACTAAATCAACATCTGCATTTTGAAAGAGTATTTTTGTCATTAATTTATTAACGAAAGCATAATGATGCTGATGAAGAAATACAGTACTGTACAGTATACTGTACAGTACATTCCTTTACATTTGGATAATAAAGTATTTAAAGCATTTTGAAGATAAGCCACCTGCATTTGTTTATTAGGCTACTGTGCAGTCTGACAAGTAAACTTGGCCTACAGTACATACAGTATAATACATGGGAAAGTGCTTAAATCCTTACATAAGGGAGAGCAGGCTATGTTTGTACTACAAAATGCAGGTACGCGGGAGGCCGGGGTTCAATTCCCTGGCGGGAGGAAGGAGTAGGCTGTCCTTGTAAATAATAATTTGTTCTAAACCGATTCCATATGTGTTATTTCATTGCTGTGATGTCTTCACTATTATTCTACAATGTAGAAAATAGTAAAAATATAGAAAAATCCTGGAATGAGTATGTGTGTCCAAACATTTGACTGGTACTTGCTTAATGATTTTGATTAATATTATGGTGTTTATATTCCATAAAAAATGAAAAACCCTCTGTACAACGTGACGGTGGCAGTACAGTACTGGGCTATTTAGCTAAATAATCCCTGTGTTGTGAGGGCAGGGCACACGGGAGACCGGGGTTCAATTCCCCGACGGTGAGGAAGGAGTAGGCGGTCCTTGTAAATAAAAATTTGTTCTTAACTGACTTGCCTAGTTAAATTCAATCTGGAGTGCCTGGATCATACATTTAGAGCATTTGTAAATTCAGACCGCACACTGGACACTCGGGGCAAGGAGTAGGGTTGATTTGAGCGTTCTGGCCTTACAACGGCAGTCAAGCACCTAAGCTAACGTTGGGTAGCTTGCTAGCTACTTCCAGACACAAATGAGACCACTCTAACCATTTTACTAGCCCTAGCAGAGCTGGTTAGGCAGTTTTTGTGTTAACCTGAGAGTTGGTGACTAACTGTGCTGCTGGAAACAATTTTTGTGTCTTTTTGTGGAGAGCAAAACTTTTTTATTTTCAATCAAAAATAATTGTTTTGAAAGCAACTTTTTTACTTTGAATAAAAAAAGATTTTCTGATTTAATTTTGCTATCAACCACCTTCCATTTTGGCCATTTTTTGAGTGTCAGTTTGGCTACAACCAATACTGTTCAACCTTACTTTCCAACACAAAGGAAGTCATAGCGGACACCTACGAAGGACTGTGTGATGATGGCATGTCAGGTAAGCAGCACTGGGCGTTCTTCATGTCACGCCCTGGCCTTAGTCTTTGTTTTCTTTATTATTTTGGTTAGGTCAGGTTGTGACATGGGGGATTTATGTATTTTGTCTTGTCTAGGGGGTTTTGAAGATTTATGGGGTTGTTCTAGGTGTTTATGTAAGTCTATGGTTGCCTGGATTGGTTCTCAATCAGAGGCAGGTGTTTATCGTTGTCTCTGATTGGGAACCATATTTAGGCAGCCATATTCTTTGGGTATTTTGTGGGTGATTGTTTCCTGTGTCTGTGCCACACGGGACTGTTTCGTTGCCAGTTCACTTTGCTATTTTGTATACGTGTTCATGTTCAGTTTTTCACATTAAAAACCATGGACACATACCACGCTGCATATTGGTCCGATCCTTGTTTCACCTCTTCAGAGGAAGAGGAGGAAATCTGCCGAGACACTGTCAAACTTCTACATAGCTAGTAGTTAGCACCTACGATTCAGTGTCGGTCATTTGCTTCATAGTCGATATATAATCATATTTCATGACAGTGTAACGGTTAACTTTTTTTTACAGAAGGATGAAAGAACACAATATGTCTGTCAGGGAATGCTATTCTGATATGTCAGATGAAGAGTTAGACCAGAAAGTCAGGGACATTAACTTCTTTGGGGTAGGGGGCAGTATTGGGAATTTTGGATGGAAAACGTGCCCAAATTAAGCTGCTTGCTATTCAGTCGTAAAAGCAAGAATATGCATATAATTAGTAGATTTGGATAGAAAACACTCTGAAGTTTCTAAAACTGTTTGAATGATGTCTGTGAGTATAACAGAACTCATTTGGCAGGCAGAAACCTGAGAAACAATCCAACCAAGAAGCTTGAAATCTGAGGTTTGTAGTTTTTCAACTCAGCCCCTATTGAAGATACAGTGGGATATTAGTTATGTTTATCTTCCTAAGGCTTCCACTAGATGTCAACAGTATTTAGAAACTGTTTTGAGGATTCTACTCTAAAGGAGGGGCTCATAAGAGCTCTTTGAGTGAGTGGTCTGGCAGAGTGCCACAGCCTCGGTTTGGCACGCTCACGTGAAAGGTAGCTACGTTCCACTTCATTTGTACAGACAAAGGAATTGTCCTGTTGGAATATTATTGAAGACATATGTTAAAAACACCCTAAAGATTGATTCTAAACATTGTTTGACAAGTTGCTACGGACCGTAACAGAACTTTTTTAAACTTTTCGTCTGAAACTAGTGAACGCGCTTGGTGAGTTTAGATTGTGTACTGAACGCGCCAACAAAAGGAGCTATTTTGACATAAATGATGGACATTATCGAACAGAACAAGCACTTATTGTGGACCAGGGATTCATGGGAGTGCATTCTGACGAAGACAACACTATTTACCAAGAGAGTTCATCTATATTTTTTGTAGATGTCTATTTTACCACCACAAACTGATACTGGCACTACGACCGCACTCAACGAGCTGTATAAGGCCATAAGCAAATAAGAAAATGCTCATCCAGGGGAGGCGCTCCTAGTGGACGGGGACTTTAATGCAGTTAAACTTACAGCTCTACCAGCATGTTACATGTGCAAACAAATGAATACAAACTCAAGCTCTCGATCGCCCTCCATTTGGCAAATCTGTCCATAACTCTAACCTCCTGATTCCTGCTTACAAGCAAAAACTAAAGCAGGAAGTAAAAGTGACTCAAGCAGTCAGATGACGCAGATGCTACGCTACAGGACTGTTTTGCTAAAACAGACTGTAAAATGTTTCTGGATTCTTCCGATGGCATTGAACAGTACACCACATCAGTCACAGGCTTCATCAATAAGTGCATCGATGACGTCATTGCAAATTGGGGGATTTTCACACCTACAGTAGCCGGGCTGTGAAGAGTCTATTGTCCTAATAGGAAACATTGTTGGCATGATGGGATATACACCAGATACAGTACTACAGTGAAAAACAAGAGTTTGAAAACCTGTTTTCAAAATGCCTCCAGCTGTCCATCACTACTGTAAATAAAAACACAGCATCTTGTTTACATTCTTTATTGGAACCACAATGTCACAAATAAGTTGTGTCTACCTTTCCAATTACTTTTAGAGTTTGGGATTTACAAATGTGCGCTTTCATGTCATTTTTAGTAAGTAATATGCTCCAGTCCAGTTACAGCTTGTTCTGATCAAGTAGAAACAAAAAAATAAGTGTATTTTGGGGGATAAGTGTATTTTTTGGGGGTGTGTGTGTGCAGGACAGAGGAATAGCAATTCTTACACTATTGTTCAGGAGGAATGGAAAATTGCATGTCAATTCATAAACCATGTGCCATCGCAAAATCTCTATATGGCTCTTCGCCAATAATTACATTTAGAGGATTGGAGGATTCTAAATTGTTTGTTTAAAAAAAAAAACGATATTTTGAGGATGATTACGTTTTCAAGGACATCCCGGCTGGCCAATTCCTCCCCTAACCAGGACGACACTGGGCCAATTGTGCGTCGCCTCATGGGTCTCCTGGTCGCAGCCAGCACGGGTATTGAACCAGCATCTGTAGCAACAATGCAGTGTCTTAGACCGCTGCGCCAATCGGGAGGCCCCATCCACAAAGATTTTAACGCGGCTCAATTGATTTGCACAAAGTGTCAAAATACAGAGAGGTGCTGGCAAGAGTCTATTGTTCTGCTAATAGCCCATAATGTCTTGACATGCGCACGAGATGGTGGTAATCCAGGTAATCCAGTTCAGGATAACCAAAACATTTCTTTATTAAAGACGATCAGAAGGAATGTTGGTACTTATTTATTTAGAGGCTATATGACTGCACCATCAACATGATTATTTAGCAGACATCACTTGCTTATATTCAGTCAAAACATATATTTTAAGAATATGGAATATAATTGAACATTTTAATTTATCTTCGTAAGTAATACTGATGAGTAGTAACAAAAAAAAGTGCATTTTTCCAGGTGTGCACATGTAGTACAGAGGAATAGCAATTCTTACACTATTGTCATAAATTCAATCACCTTCTTCATCCTCATCAATCAGTTCATTGAAATTCAATTTTGAAGTTGTGCATAATTATCAGTTTCTATTTGGTTTATGTCTCCCATTCATTGTCAGGTAGAGACACAGTAGCGCCTTGGGACCCAAAAGCATGATCAGTGCTCTAACTCCCCCTTGCGCTGGTCTGGAGCAATGAAGCAGTGAAGCAGGTTACCGTACTAAACCACAAATTACCTCTAAATCCCACAGCATAATCTCAAAACTTTTAGTTGAGCAACCACTGTACACTGTTCTCTCTGCTAGTGCACGGCAAGCGGTACAGGAGCGCCAAGTCTAGGTCCAAAAGGCTTCTTAACAGCTTCTAGCCCCAAGCCATAATAAGACTCCTGAACAGCTGATAAAATTGCATTGTCCCACTACTGCTACTCCTGTTTATTATCCATGCATAGTCACTTTACCTCTACCTACACGCACATATTACCTCAATTACCTCCACTAACTGGTGCCCCCGCACATTGACTCTGTACCGGTACCCCCTGTATATAGGCTCGCTACTGTCATTTTAATGTTGGGCTTTAATATCTTTTTTTCATTTATACATTTTTTACTTGAGTTTATTTGAGTAAATACTTTAACACTTATATTTCTTAAAATTGCATTGTTGGTTAAGGGCTGTTGTATTCGGCGCATGTGACAAATACAATTTGATTTGAAACTGATATATTGTGACATTTGTACTGGATAACTGAGATTGTTTTTTATTTTATTTTTATTTCACCTTTATTTAACCAGGTAGGCAAGTTGAGAACAAGTTCTCATTTACAATTGAGTCCTGGCCAAGATAAAGCAAAGCAGTTCGACAGATACAACGACACAGAGTTACACATGGAGTAAAACAAACATACAGTCAATAATACAGTATAAACAAGTCTATATACAATGTGAGCAAATGAGGTGAGAAGGGAGGTAAAGGCAAAAAAGGCCATGGTGGCAAAGTAAATACAATATAGCAAGTAAAACACTGGAATGGTAGTTTTGCAATGGAAGAATGTGCCAAGTAGAAATAAAAATAATGGGGTGCAAAGGAGCAAAATAAATTAATTAATTAAATACAGTTAGGAAAGAGGTAGTTGTTTGGGCTAAATTATAGGTGGGCTATGTACAGGTGCAGTAATCTGTGAGCTGCTCTGACAGTTGGTGCTTAAAGCTAGTGAGGGAGATAAGTGTTTCCAGTTTCAGAGATTTTTGTATTTCGTTCCAGTCATTGGCAGCAGAGAACTGGAAGGAGAGGCGGCCAAAGAAAGAATTGGTTTTGGGGGTGACTAGAGAGATATACCTGCTGGAGCGTGTGCTACAGGTGGGAGATGCTATGGTGACCAGCGAGCTGAGATAAGGGGGGACTTTACCTAGCAGGGTCTTGTAGATGACATGGAGCCAGTGGGTTTGGCGACGAGTATGAAGCGAGGGCCAGCCAACGAGAGCGTACAGGTCGCAATGGTGGGTAGTATATGGGGCTTTGGTGACAAAACGGATTGCACTGTGATAGACTGCATCCAATTTGTTGAGTAGGGTATTGGAGGCTATTTTGTAAATGACATCACCAAAGTCGAGGATTGGTAGGATGGTCAGGTTTACAAGGGTATGTTTGGCAGCATGAGTGAAGGATGCTTTGTTGAGAAATAGGAAGCCAATTCTAGATTTAACTTTGGATTGGAGATGTTTGATATGGGTCTGGAAGGAGAGTTTACAGTCTAACCAGACACCTAAGTATTTGTAGTTGTCCACGTATTCTAAGTCAGAGCCGTCCAGAGTAGTGATGTTGGACAGGCGGGTAGGTGCAGGTAGCGATCGGTTGAAGAGCATGCATTTAGTTTTACTTGTATTTAAGAGCAATTGGAGGCCACGGAAGGAGAGTTGTATGGCATTGAAGCTTGCCTGGAGGGTTGTTAACACAGTGTCCAAAGAAGGGCCAGAAGTATACAGAATGGTGTCGTCTGCGTAGAGGTGGATCAGAGACTCACCAGCAGCAAGAGCGACCTCATTGATGTACACAGAGAAGAGAGTCGGTCCAAGAATTGAACCCTGTGGCACCCCCATAGAGACTGCCAGAGGTCCGGACAGCAGACCCTCCGATTTGACACACTGAACTCTATCAGAGAAGTAGTTGGTGAACCAGGCGAGGCAATCATTTGAGAAACCAAGGCTGTCGAGTCTGCCGATGAGGATGTGGTGATTGACAGAGTCGAAAGCCTTGGCCAGATCAATGAATACGGCTGCACAGTAATGTCTCTTATCGATGGCGGTTAAGATATCGTTTAGGACCTTGAGCGTGGCTGAGGTGCACCCATGACCAGCTCTGAAACCAGATTGCATAGCAGAGAAGGTATGGTGAGATTCGAAATGGTCGGTAATCTGTTTGTTGACTTGGCTTTCGAAGACCTTAGAGAGGCATGGTAGGATAGATATAGGTCTGTAGCAGTTTGGGTCAAGAGTGTCCCCCCCTTTGAAGAGGGGGATGACCGCAGCTGCTTTCCAATCTTTGGGAATCTCAGACGACACGAAAGAGAGGTTGAACAGGCTAGTAATAGGGGTGGCAACAATTTCGGCAGATAATTTTAGAAAGAAAGGATCCAGATTGTCTAACCCGGCTGATTTGTAGGGGTCCAGATTTTGCAGCTCTTTCAGAACATCAGCTGAACGGATTTGGGAGAAGGAGAAATGGGTAAGGCTTGGGCGAGTTGCTGTTGGGGGTGCAGTGCTGTTGACCGGGGTAGGAGTAGCCAGGTGGAAAGCATGGCCAGCCGTAGAAAAATGCTTATTGAAATTCTCAATTATGGTGGATTTATCAGTGGTGACAGTGTTTCCTATCTTCAGCGCAGTGGGCAGCTGGGAGGAGGTGTTCTTATTCTCCATGGACTTTACAGTGTCCCAGAACTTTTTTGAGTTAGTGTTGCATGAAGCAAATTTCTGCATGAAAAAGCTAGCCTTGGCTTTTCTAACTGCCTGTGTATAATGGTTTCTAGCTTCCCTGAACAGCTGCATATCACGGGGGCTGTTCGATGCTAATGCAGAACGCCATAGGATGTTTTTGTGTTGGTTAAGGGCAGTCAGGTCTGGGGAGAACCAAGGGCTATATCTGTTCCTGGTTCTAAATTTCTTGAATGGGGCATGTTTATTTAAGATGGTTAGGAAGGCCTTTTTTTTAAATATCCAGGCATCCTCTACTGACGGGATGAGATCAATATCCTTCCAGGATACCCCGGCCAGGTCGATTAGAAAGGCCTGCTCGCTGAAGTGTTTCAGGGAGCGTTTTACAGTGATGAGTGGAGGTCGTTTGACCGCTGACCCATTACGGATGCAGGCAATGAGGCAGTGATCGCTGAGATCTTGGTTGAAGACAGCAGAGGTGTATTTAGAGGGGAAGTTGGTTAGGATGATATCTATGAGGGTGCCCGTGTTTAAGGCTTTGGGGAGGTAGGTACCTGGTAGGTTCATTGATAATTTGTGTGAGATTGAGGGCATCAAGTTTAGATTGTAGGATGGCTGGGGTGTTAAGCATGTTCCAGTTTAGGTCGCCTAGCAGCACGAGCTCTGAAGATAGATGGGGGGCAATCAGTTCACATATGGTGTCCAGAGCACAGCTGGGGGCAGAGGGTGGTCTATAGCAGGCGGCAACGGTGAAAGACTTGTTTTTAGAGTGGTGGATTTTTAAAAGTAGAAGTTCAAATTGTTTGGGTACAGACCTGGATAGTAGGACAGAACTCTGCAGGCTATCTTTGCAGTAGATTGCAACACCGCCCCCTTTGGCAGTTCTATCTTGTCTGAAAATGTTGTAGTTTGGAATTAAAATTTCAGAATTTTTGGTGGTCTTCCTAAGCCAGGATTCAGACACAGCTAGAACATCCGGGTTGGCAGAGTGTGCTAAAGCAGTGAATAGAACAAACTTAGGGAGGAGGCTTCTAATGTTAACATGCATGAAACCAAGGCTATTACGGTTACAGAAGTCGTCAAAAGAGTGGGGAATAGGAGTGGAGCGAGGCACTGCAGGGCCTGGATTCACCTCTACATCGCCAGAGGAACATAGGAGGAGTAGAATAAGGGTGCGGCTAAAAGCAATAAGAATTGGTCGTCTAGAACGTCTGGAACAGAGAGTAAAAGGTTTCTGGGGGCGATAAAATAGCATCAAGGTATAATGTACAGACAAAGGTATGGTAGGATGTGAATACAGTGGAGGTAAACCTAGGTATTGAGTGATGACGAGAGAGATATTGTCTCTAGAAACATCATTGAAACCAGGAGATGTCATTGCATGTGTGGGTGGTGGAACTAATAGGTTGGATAAGGGCAAGTAATGAGATATGATTGGAGACTTACCTCTCCTATCTCCATAAGTGGTTCGTTCATGTCAACCCCTCCGTAGCCATACTGCAAGTCTGCCTCTGTCAGTTTGTTCTTCTTGATGAACTGTGTGTTGAGGTACCTATATTAGAGAGAAGGGAGAGAAAGAGCATTACACAACATATATGCCTGAAGGCTGTGATCAGACTGATCTGACCCGGGCTCTATCTACATTCTACATGACAAGTTGTTTTCACAGCTGTGCTGTCTATTTGACATTAGCAGGACAGACAGTGATGAGAAGAGATATGAACTCAAGTTCATATATACAAAATCCTGGGACGACAACATGCTAAATGACTCTTAAAAAATGGTTGAAAGGAGCTTCTTGTAAGAAATGCTGATTATCCAAAGCTGTCACTGTGGTGTGAGTTAATTTCCCAAAACATCTGCCAATGTGACATATGAAATATCTGTAAATATCTAAAAGCGGCAGTGTTCTTTACACATGGTGCCAATCTCAGACTATATCAGAAATTAGAATTGGCTGAGGGATAAGTGCCAGCTACCCAATAGCAGTACATTTGGATCGGTTTGGGATCCCCTCATATATTAAACATTTGAACCGGGACCGATGCGTATCGGTGAATCGTTACATCCCTCTAAAACACCTCAACTTTTGACTACTGATGCATCCTCCAGTGTCGAACTGCATGTAACTGTGTTGACAGTCATTGATCTACAAGCCATTTTGTCTCATCAAACTGCCCGCTGTGCCCAGCTTCACAAGTTAGGCAGCTTGTTCCTGATCTTGCACATCTGTGCGGCACATTCAGCATTCAAATGCTAAAATGGCTTGCTAAAATTACACTGTATTAGTTGAGTGGCAACCGAAGTAATTTGCATATATGCGCTATTGAAAATGTTGTTTTACTGGAACAAAAGTAAGCTATTGGAGACAACTCTCCTCTGGCTATACTTGCTCAAAGGGGCTTGCAATAGATTTTAATTTGTTTGTTCTGGTTCACCATCAGCAATAGTTTTGGTAGTTTTGCTTTAAACAATCAGTGTATTTGGTCTTTTTTTTATATATATAGGGTAAAGTTGATAATTTCATATGGAGGACAGCAATAACTTTTGTGAGGCGCCAAAACAAGAGGAAAAGAAAAGACACTCAGGAAAAACTTAAAACCATTTGATTTTGAGATGGGAGTCAAATCCAAAATTGTGCTATGTATTCATTGGTTATGTCATAGTTAGATTGTAAATTATAAATATTGAAACATTACTAGCTCAAATACAATCTGCAAAAATGACAAGTTAATTAGTGGGTGATAGTGATTTCAGAACCAAAGTGGGGGGACAATACAATAAACAAAGGCTAGTTTGCCCCCCACCGCCCCAATCTGATAGTCGTGTGGTAGATGCCTCTCTCTTATGGCTAAGCTCAGGTGCCGACAAAGTGCGCGCACGGACGCACACACAAGTCAGCTCAGACAGATCCAGCTCGGAGAGGCCCAGCTCATGAGCTATATCAGCAGCAGACTTTTAGTTAGAATGGAAAATTAATGTATAAATGTTAGCGCATCGAATCTCTCTCTAATCAAACCAAATTAATACGTATCGAATCACCGAGACAGAAAAAGATGCACATCCCTAACATTACCTGTACAAGCAATCCATGTAATCTGCTCCCTTGCTGTACTCCTCCCAGTATCTGTGGTACATCACTAAAACCTTCTCCTCAGACTCCAGAACTTTCTGAAATTACAGATTAGAGACCCAATATCAGTTTATTACCTTGACACTTCAATGACAAGCAGACAACAAATACAACTATTAGGCTATCCGAAGCTGAGCAATGGGAAATTAGTCAATTGTGTGAAAATGGCATTATGAACTAACATTCAGTAGATAACAGATCTAATATATTTTCCCCAAATGATGAAACGTATTTACCTTGTACAACTGTCTGACATGGTTCTCCAAGAATACCTTGGTCTCTGTGTACAATCTTTCACCCAAAGGCTCTGGGTATGCAACACACAAGGCATAGATGTCACTGATTTTAGAGTAAAGGAGTCCAACACATTTATCTGTAACACTGAGGAAAAAAATCATGCAGACAATTTATTTTCTACTGGAAAATCATTAAGTGAACTTGAGAATTTCCTAAAGTTAAACCTTAAAGGGATACTTTGGGATATGTACTTCCACAGAGTCAGATTAACTTGTGGATACCGTGTTTAGGTCTCTGTGTCCAGTATGAAGGAACTTGGAGGACATTTTGCAAGCCGATGCTAACTAATGTTAGTGCAATGGCTGGAAGTCTATGGGTATGTGCTAGCAGATACCCATAGACCTCCGGCCATTGCGCTAATACTAGTTAGCATTGGCTTGCAAAACTACCTCTAACATTCTTTATACTGTACACCAACCGCTTTTCCAACCACAATTTAATGCAAGTAACCATATCACCAACCATATCGTATAAAAAAAATCACGACAGCTGTGATGGAAACAGGAAGTTTTGGTGTAATTTGTTCATCCGACATGGTGTGATCTTTTTGTGACGGGAAATTAATTATGCAGGAAATGGCAGTGGAAACGCCTTTATGCACAAATATTGATATAATAACCACCATATTAAAGCAAATTTGGAGTCTTGCGATGATATGGTTTGTGGTCCTCCTCCTACAACTCTGGAAACCATGCAGTTTATTAGGCTACGGATTAAATAAATTATGGTGAACTTCAAAGGGTAGTGAAAGTGCACGGTGATCTTGCTCCTTCTATCCAATAAATACCGAGGGTCTCATTCTGGTGACATGATTGATTATTGACCGCAGTTTGACAAATACTCTCGCTCTTATCCATAATAATCTAATGTAGACTAGAGACCCCGAACAGCCTGCCGGCACTGTATCTGTGAGCTGTTGGTTAGAGTGCAGGTGCCAAGACCAGAGTAGGTACATTTGCTATTTAAGGCAAATGTTTGTGACAAAACTATCGGCTGAGTTTAAAATGCGATGGAAACACATTGAACTTTAGATTTTTATTTGGTATATGAAAACGTAACCGAAAAAGTACATTTTTGTGTGCACTACACCATCATGCAATGATTTTTGTCCGCAACAAGTCCATTTGGTGGAAACATACCACTGGTGGGAAAATGCACATATTTTATTTATGGGGATTCTAGAACATTCACATTAAAATCTGTCAGCAATTGGGATGGAAACCTAGTTAAAGACATAAAAATGGTATCCACAAGTTCATCTGAGTCTGGGGAAGATAAAGTAGATAAAGGGCCTCATTGCCCAAAACCTGAAGTATCCCTTTAATGGCTTGACTATGTAAGCACAGATCCGTGGCATTTTAGCCTATTAAATCAATGGCCAACTAAACCACAAAACACAGAAAGTTCAGAAACTCATAAAAACTATTTTTCTAAAGAGCTGAAACAAGGTAGGATACGAAAATCTGTCGTTCCATGTGGCCCTCTCCACATAATCAAGCATCACCACAGCCTTGATTGTCGTCAGTAGCTTGTTCCATGTTTCATCAAAGTCCACCACCCGCGGCTTCAAGGACATCGTACGGCTTCTTCTTCAGGCTGATGTAAAGAGGTAAAAACAGCATGGTTATTGGTGTAATTGGACAGTACTGGAATATTGGAGCAAAGTGTTTAGAATTATAAATGCAAATTATTCATGTATGGATGTTGAATCAAGTAATACACTATGCCAAATGTAATCAATCCAACTACAAATGGGAATGATCTTTCCTCTTCAGGTTTGATAAACTGTTACACAATGTCTCAATAATTAAACAATACTTGGGCATACAGATTATTTAAAAATACAGATTATTAAAACAAATAATCATCATTTACTGATCTGCCTGTACCATAACTCTAACTCTGATTATAAATTCGCAATTACAATCTCAAACACGATGTTGTGATAACAAGATTATGACTTATTCATTTGTCAAATGACAGTTTCAGATGGGTTCATAACCTAACTAAAAGACATCTCAAAATGTAAAAATGTGCAGGGGATGATAAATACTACTGTATCTCCTACTCAATATAGTGAAAGCACAAGTTATCACGATCATGTGAGATTGAACGTTACCCCAAAATACAATTACACCTCAACATACAAACAATCCTGCTAATAGCTAGCTAGAAGGTTATAAAATGGAATGTTCCACCCTTGTTCACGGGCGGTTGCTAGCAACCTAACGTAGCTTAAGTTAGTTGACAGTGTAAACAATCCAATCGCCAAAATATTAGTCATGCTACCCAAATCAAATATAGCTAGTTAGCGATTTGCTAACAATATGCAGTCATTCGTTGCATTAACGTTAAGTTGAACTGTCACGGGTAACAGGGTGAGTCTAATGCCAACGTTATAAATCTTGCAGGATATCTACAAGAAGGCCTGGCTAGCTGTCTAGCTACTGTAGCTAGTTAGCAACTATCAATTTCATTCGTCATTCAAACAAGCAAGCTAAAGTTAGATAGCTTGTCAGTTTTGGAGAATATTGCAGCATGCTGCATACATATTTACCTTACTCACTGAAGTCACGAACAGTCATATTTTTCTCGAACAATGTTACACATTTACTAACTAACCATGCTAGGATGAGGAAGAAGCAACAACATAGCTAGGTAATAGTAGTAGCTAGCTTTGAGATCCAGTTAGCTAGAGCTAGGCACTTAATTCTAGCTAGTAGCGACCGATTTGGGGTAGCTAGGTAAACACGTTTACAACGTCAAATGGAGATTTTCTGTATATACATACCTCTAATAAATATATATACGTGTTATTAAAAAGTCAAGTTTCTCCGCTGTCACAAGCTTGATCTCTCACTTACAGCACTTCCATTTCCATACCTTATGGAATATACCATTGTATCAGCTGTAGGTGTACTGTAATGGAGTCGTTAAGGATGTAGTAGTCATGAGCATTCAGTATACTCATATTCGACAAATTAAATTTGTACCGTGCACAATTAAAATATTAATAACCAACAAAAGTCACAATTACCGACGGCGTCGATTCAAAGACTTATCAGAACAACATTGTAAAGTAAGACCCCTATTTTGTAATGGTGTCGGCGAAAACTACGGGTACCCGTTTGGGAGCTGTGGTAGAGCAAAGAGTCCTTTATGAAAACTAGAACGTAAACGTTTCCTTCATCCATATAAATACAAACTGTGATGTAGAAATACTAAGAGATATGCAGTATTATTCGTGTGATTGGAACGGTTAAGAAACAGTGTACTTAAAAAGTAGTGTATCATTCAAGTGGACTTGATTATTGACTGTTACACTGTAAATGTATTTACAGTGCTATTAATATTCAATCAAATCAAATCAAATTTTATTTGTCACATACACATGGTTAGCAGATGTTAATGCGAGTGTAGCGAAATGCTTGTGCTTCTAGTTCCGACAATGCAGTGATAACCAACAAGTAATCTAACTAACAATTCCAAAACTACTGTCTTATACACAGTGTAAGGGGATAAAGAATATGTACATAAGGATATATGAATGAGTGATGGTACAGAGCAGCATACAGTAGATGGTATCGAGTACAGTATATACATATGAGATGAGTATGTAGACAAAGTAAACAAAGTGGCATAGTTAAAGTGGCTAGTGATACATGTATTACATAAGGATGCAGTCGATGATGTAGAGTACAGTATATACGTATGCATATGAGATGAATAATGTAGGGTAAGTAACATTATATAAGGTAGCATTGTTTAAAGTGGCTAGTGATATATTTACATCATTTCCCATCAATTCCCATTATTAAAGTGGCTGGAGTTGGGTCAGTGTCAATGACAGTGTGTTGGCAGCAGCCACTCAATGTTAGTGGTGGCTGTTTAACAGTCTGATGGCCTTGAGATAGAATCTGTTTTTCAGTCTCTCGGTCCCAGCTTTGATGCACCTGTACTGACCTCGCCTTCTGGATGATAGCGGGGTGAACAGGCAGTGGTTCGGGTGGTTGATGTCCTTGATGATCTTTATGGCCTTCCTGTAACATCGGGTGGTGTAGGTGTCCTGGAGGGCAGGTAGTTTGCCCCCGGTGATGCGTTGTGCAGACCTCACTACCCTCTGGAGAGCCTTACGGTTGAGGGCGGAGCAGTTGCCGTACCAGGCGGTGATACAGCCCGCCAGGATGCTCTCGATTGTGCATCTGTAGAAGTTTGTGAGTGCTTTTGGTGACAAGCCGAATTTCTTCAGCCTCCTGAGGTTGAAGAGACGCTGCTGCGCCTTCTTCACGACGCTGTCAGTGTGAGTGGACCAATTCAGTTTGTCTGTGATGTGTATGCCGAGGAACTTAAAACTTGCTACCCTCTCCACGACTGTTCCATCGATGTGGATAGGGGGGTGTTCCCTCTGCTGTTTCCTGAAGTCCACAATCATCTCCTTAGTTTTGTTGACGTTGAGTGTGAGGTTATTTTCCTGACACCACACTCCGAGGGCCCTCACCTCCTCCCTGTAGGCCGTCTCGTCGTTGTTGGTAATCAAGCCTACCACTGTTGTGTCGTCCGCAAACTTGATGATTGAGTTGGAGGCATGCGTGGCCACGCAGTCGTGGGTGAACAGGGAGTACAGGAGAGGGCTCAGAACGCACCCTTGTGGGGCCCCCGTGTTGAGGATCAGCGGGGAGGAGATGTTGTTGCCTACCCTCACCACCTGGGGGCGGCCCGTCGGGAAGTCCAGTACCCAGTTGCACAGGGCGGGGTCGAGACCCAGGGTCTCGAGCTTGATGACGAGCTTGGAGGGTACTATGGTGTTGAATGCCGAGCTGTAGTCGATGAACAGCATTCTCACATAGGTATTCCTCTTGTCCAGGTGGGTTAGGGCAGTGTGCAGTGTGGTTGAGATTGCATCGTCTGTGGACCTATTTGGGCGGTAAAGCAAATTGGAGTGGGTCTAGGGTGTCAGGTAGGGTGGAGGTGATATGGTCCTTGACTAGTCTCTCAAAGCACTTCATGATGACGGAAGTGAGTGCTACGGGGCGGTAGTCGTTTAGCTCAGTTACCTTAGCTTTCTTGGGAACAGGAACAATGGTGGCCCTCTTGAAGCATGTGGGAACAGCAGACTGGTATAGGGATTGATTGAATATGTCCGTAAACACACCGGCCAGCTGGTCTGCGCATGCTCTGAGGGCGTGGCTGGGGATGCCGTCTGGGCCTGCAGCCTTGCGAGGGTTAACACGTTTAAATGTCTTACTCACCTCGGCTGCAGTGAAGGAGAGACCGCATGTTTTCGTTGCAGGCAGTGTCAGTGGCACTGTATTGTTCTCAAAGCGGGCAAAAAAGTTATTTAGTCTGCCTGGGAGCAAGACATCCTGGTCCGTGACTGGGCTGGGTTTCTTCTTGTAGTCCGTGATTGACTGTAGACCCTGCCACATGCCTCTTGTGTCTGAGCCATTGAATTGAGATTCCACTTTGTCTCTGTACTGGCGCTTAGCTTGTTTAATAGCCTTGCGGAGGGAATAGCTGCATTGTTTATATTCTGTCATGTTTCCGGTCACCTTGCCCTGATTAAAAGCAGTGGTTCGCGCTTTCAGTTTCACGCGAATGCTGCCATCAATCCATGGTTTCTGGTTAGGGAATGTTTTTATCGTTGCTATGGGAACGACATCTTCGACGCACGTTCTAATGAACTCGCACACCGAATCAGCGTATTCGTCAATATTTTTATCTGACGCAATACGAAACATGTCCCAGTCCACGTGATGGAAGCAGTCTTGGAGTGTGGAGTCAGCTTGGTCTGACCAGCGTTGGACAGACCTCAGCGTGGGAGCCTCTTGTTTTAGTTTCTGCCTGTAGGCATGGATCAGCAAAATGGAGTCATGGTCAGCTTTTCCGAAAGGGGGGCGGGGCAGGGCCTTATATGCGTTGCGGAAGTTAGAGTAACAATGATCCAAGGTTTTATCACCCCTGGTTGCGCAATCGATATGCTGATAAAATTTAGGGAGTCTTGTTTTCAGATTAGCTTTGTTAAAATCCCCAGCTACAATGAATGCAGCCTCCGGATAAATGGTTTCCAGTTTGCAAAGAGTTAAATAAAGTTCGTTCAGAGCCATCGATGTGTCTGCTTGGGGGGGGATATATACGGCTGTGATTATAATCGAAGAGAATTCTCTTGGAAGATAATGCGGTCTACATTTGATTGTGAGGAATTCTAAATCAGGTGAACAGAAGGATTTGAGTTCCTGTATGTTTCCTTCATCACACCATGTCTCGTTAGCCATAAGGCATACGCCCCCGCCCCTCTTCTTACCAGAAAGATGTTTGTTTCTGTCGGCGCGATGCGTGGAGAAACCCGTTGGCTGCACCGCATCGGATAGCGTCTCTCCAGTGAGCCATGTTTCCGTGAAGCAGAGAACGTTGCAGTCTCTGATGTCCCTCTGGAATGCTACCCTTGCTCGGATTTCGTCAACCTTGTTGTCAAGAGACTGGACATTGGAAAGAAGAATGCTGGGGAGTGGTGCGCGATGTGCCCTTTTTCGGAGTCTGACCAGAAGACCGCCTCGTTTCCCTCTTTTTCGGAGTCGTTTTCTTGGGTCGCTGCATGCGATCCATTCCGTTGTCCTGTTTGTAAGGCAGAACACAGGATCCGCGTCGCGGAAAACATATTCTTGGTCGTACTGATGGTGAGTTGACGCTGATCTTATATTCAGTAGTTCTTCTCGACTGTATGTAATGAACCCTAAGATGACCTGGGGTACTAATGTAAGAAATAACACGTAAAAAAACAAAAAACTGCATAGTTTCCTAGGAACGCGAAGCGAGGCGGCCATCTCTGTCGGCGCCGGAATGTTACAGTACCAGTCAAAAGTTTGGACACACCTACTCATTTAAAGGTTTTTATTTTTATTTACTATTTTCGAAATTGTAGAAAAATAGTGAAGACACCAAATCGATGAAATAGCACATATGGAATCATGTAGTAAGCCATTTGAATGCACAGAGATACCGTGACAAGATCCTGAGGCCCATTGTAGTGCCGTTCATCCGCCGCCATCACCTCATGTTTCACCATGATAATGCACGGCCCCATGTCACAAGAATCTGTACACAATTCCTGGAAACAGAAAACATACCAGTTCTTCCATGGCCTGCATACTCACCAGACATGTCACCCATTGAGCATGTTTGAGATGCTCTGGATTTATGTGTACGACAGCTTGTTCCAGTTCCCGCCAATATCCAGCAACATCGCAGAGCTATTGAAGAGGAGTGGGACAACATTCCACAGGCCACAATCAGGCAAAGGAGATGTGTCCTACTGCATGAGGCAAATAGTGGTCACACCAAATACTGACTGTTTTTTTATGCGCTTAAATACTGTGATATGCAACCTGGAATAAAAATGTAAGAGGACCAGTGCTATATACAGTGGGGAGAACAAGTATTTGATACGCTGACGATTCTGCAGGTTTTCCTACTTACAAAGCATGTAGAGGTCTGTAATTTTTATCATAGGTACACTTCAACTGTGAGAGACGGAATCTAAAACAAAAATCCAGAAAATCACATTGTATGATTTTTAAGTAATTAATTTGCATTTTATTGCATGACAAAAATATGATACATCAGAAAAGCAGAACTTAATATTTGGTACAGAAACCTATGTTTGCAATTACAGAGATCATATGTTTCCTGTAATTCTTGACCAGGTTTGCACACACTGCAGCAGGGATTTTGGCCCACTCCTCCATACAGACCTTCTCCAGATCCTTCAGGTTTCGGGGCTGTCGCTGGGCAATACGGACTTTCAGCTCCCTCCAAAGATTTTCTATTGGGTTCAGGTCTGGAGACCAGTACCTTGAGATGCTTCTTACGGAGCCACTCCTTAGTTACCCTGTCTGTGTGTTTCGGGTCGATGTCATGCTGGAAGACCCAGCCAAGACCCATCTTCAATGCTCTTACTGAGGGAAGGAGGTTGTGGGCCAAGATCTCACAATACATGGCCCCATCCATCCTCCCCTCAATGCGGTGCAGTCGTCCTGGCCCCTTTGCAGAAAAGCATCCCCAAAGAATGATGTTTCCACCTCCATGCTTCACAGTTGGGATGGTATTCTTGGGGTTGTACTCATCCTTCTTCTTCCTCCAAACACGGCGAGTGGAGTTTAGACCAAAAAGCTCTATTTTTGCCTGATCAGACCACATGACCTTCTCCCATTCCTCCTCTGGATCATCCAGATGGTCATTGACAAACTTCAGATGGGCCTGGACATGCGCTGTCTTGAGCAGGGGGACCTTGCGTGCGCTGCAGAATTTAAATCCATGACGGCGTAGTGTGTTACTAATGGTTTTCTTTCAGACTGTGGTCCCAGCTCTCTTCAGGTCATTGACTAGGTCCTGCCATGTAGTTCTGAGCTGATCCCTCACCTTCCTCATGATCATTGATGCCCCACGAGGTGAGCTCTTGCATGGAGCCCCAGAACGAGGGTGATTGACCGTCATCTTGAACTTCTTCCATTTTCTAATAATTGCACCAATAGTTGTTACCTTCTCACCAAGCTGCTTGCCTATTGTCCTGTAGCCCATCCCAGCCTTGTGCAGGTGTACAATTTAATCCCTGAGATCCTTACACAGCTCTCTGGTCTTGGCCATTGTGGAGAGGTTGGAGTCTGTTTGATTGAGTGTGTGGACAGGTGTCTTTTATACAGGTAACAAGTTCAGGTGCAGTTAATACAGGTAATGAGTGGAGAACAGGAGGGCTTCTTAAAGAAAAACTAACAGGTCTGTGAGAGCCAGAATTCTACCTGGTTGGTAGGTGATCAAATACTTATGTCATGCAATAAAATGCAAATGATTTACTTAAAAATATGATTTTCTGGATTTTTGTTTTAGATTCCGTCTCTCACAGTTGAAGTGTACCTATGATAAAAAAAATTACAGACCCCTACATGCTTTGTAAGTAGGGAAACCTGCAAAATCGGCAGTGTATCAAATACTTGTTCCCCCCACTGTAGGGAAATACACATCTCACATCTGTGCCTTTTGCAAGCTACATTTGGCTACATTGTATTTTTTTTCCTCTTCAAAGCATACTGGTGAGCAACAATAACATTTTACTTCTCCAAGACAACCATGAACTCTTCAAGTTCAGTTCTAAGCCCCAGAGATATTTGAAGGATGATTGAATTTACATTTAGCTAGGCAAGTCAGTTAAGAACAAATTCTTATTTTACAATGACGACCTACCGGTGAACAGTGGGTAAACTGCCTTGTTCAGGGGTAGAACGACAGATTTTTACCTTGTCAGCTCGGGGATTTGATCCAGCAACCTTTCCAACGATCTAACCACTAGGTTACCTGCCACCCCACAATAGCCTATGCAATGGTGTTGGCGACTAGGTTTCACATCCAGCCAGTTTGTTCCTGAGCTTGTAGCTAGCTAGCTGGCAGGCTAAACAGAATTAGCCTATTATCAAATATCCTATAGCTGCACAATTCAGAGTCGTACACAATGTAGACTACACAACACATTTAACACGTGGTTAGCGGGATAATTAATTAATTTACAATGTAATAATTTTGATCTGATTACAGTGGTAAAATTACCAATGTCTATGTTAATAGACCTATCTACTCTAAAATATATTAATCGTACCGTAATGCCAAACCAGTGTGTCTTATTTGCAACGAAACTGTCTCTGTTTGCAAATAATTCCATCTGAGATGTCATTATGAATCTAAGCATGGCACTTTCAGAAGTAGATTTTACATTTTAGACATGAGGCCCAAGTCTGACGCAAAAAGGAGATATGCCTATTTAAGCAGTGCATGGTGGCAGTGTTGGAGGAAATAGATATAGGCAGTGGCGATTTCAGCATGTAAATCTTGGTGGGGCAAAAAATAAAACATGTGGGATGCATGCCAGCAAAGCCACTACGCAACACTAAACAATACATTCACTGCACTATAACAGTGATAAACGGTGCCACAAACTGTTAGGGCCTACATAAAGCTGTCCCAACAGCGGAGTCCCAACAGCAGTCCCAATACCACTGCTACACCTGGCTTTCAGCGGAGCCTTGTCTGGCAGAGAAACAATTCATTCAGCCTAATTTACTGCCTTGTAAAAAAACATAGCTGTTATGGCTGACTTGCTTAAACAAACGTGGTTTCTAATGACAATTGAGATGTACAATCTATGGCATAATGGGATGTCAAGCAGATAAGAGGCAATCCGTAATTTTGATTAAAGACATTAATGAGCGAGCGACGACGGACGTAGTCAATGTAACTATTTGTTCAGCACTTTTGAAATGTACAGTGACAGAACATGGGCCATTCTTACAGTTTACTACTATCAGTAGCGCTGTCAAAGCTATACACAAAAAGTTTGCAAACAAGCTCAAACCGGCCACGAACGATGCGTTTACCATACCGCATTGGTGAAAATTGGTGAAAAGACCAAATTGTTAGGGTGTGGCACATGGGCTACTAACAGTTTACTACACAACATACACTTAGTATTACTTTCTTATTTACAGTATACATAGCTGTCTGGCATCCTACATAATTCATGCAGCAGCATAAGACATTTTTGGACTCACCTTGTTGTGATGTGCTTGAACAGGAAAATTGCGCAGCGGTCTTCGTGGGCAAATTTTGTCATAAAAAATTCTGAGTTGAATGATTGTTCAAAATGTATTATTGCTTGCAGTTAGCCACTGTCACCGATTCCTTGCAAACCATTCATTGTTGAATTTGCAATCTCCAAATTGTTGTGCAATGTTTATATACAATGGCCGATGAGCACCGATACATTTTATCGATATTTTCTCTTCATTTTTTATTTTTATTTTACCTTTATTTAACCAGGCAAGTCAGTTAAGAACAAATTCTTATTTTCACCAGGGTCAGCATATCTAAGCTCCAAGTTAACTCTGATAGCAGTCTTGACTTCCCTTATTGCAGGTTCATCTTCATCAGATGTCACCATTGATTTCAGGACCATTGTTTTCATAGGCAGGGACATGGAAACTGATGGAATGCTCTCAGTGCATATCAGTGTTGTGACTGTTTTGGGAGGTTTGCACACTTTGATAACTTCCTCTGCTAGTCGTATGTCATTTTCAGACAAAGTCACGATATCTTTGACATTCATCCTCACAGCTTGATCTCAGTGTAGAATACACCACAACTTTCAGCTCAAGGTCTCTCTCTCTCTCTCTCTCTTTGCCAATAAAGGGCTTTATTGGCATGGGAAACATTTGTTAACATTGCCAAAGCAAGTGAGGTAGATAATATCCAAAAGGGAAATAAACAATCAAAATGAACAGTAAACATTACACATACAGAAGTTTCAAAACAATAAAGACATTACAAATGTCATATTATATATATATACAGTGTTGTAACAATGTACAAATGGTTAAAGTACACAAGGGAAAATAAATAAGCATAAATATGGGTTGTATTTACAATGGTGTTCTTCACTGGTTGACCTTTTCTTGTGGCAACAGGTCACAAATCTTGCTGCTGTGATGGCACACACTGTGGAATAGCACCCAGTAGATATGGGAGTTTATCAAAATTGGATTTGTTTTCGAATTCCTTGTGGATCTGTGTAATCTGAGGGAAATATGTCTCTCTAATATGGTCATACATTGGGCAGGAGGTTAGGAAGTGCAGCTCAGTTTCCACCTCATTTTGTGTGCAGTGTGCACATAGACAGAACTGGCTTTCAAGAGAAGACAGACTATGGCGGCCTTTCTCAATAGCACGGCTATGCTCACTGAGTCTGTACATAGGTGATTGGTTTTTCTGTAGGTGATGGCTTTGTTATGGAAGGTTTGGGGATCGCTTCCTTTTAGGTGGTTGTAGAATTTAAGGGCTCTTTTCTGGATTTGGATAATTAGTGGGTATCGGCCTTATTCTGCTCTACATGCATTATTTGGTGTTCTACGTTGTACACAGAGGATATTTTTTGCAGAATTCTGCATGCAGAGTCTCAATTTGGTGTTTGTCCCATTTTGTGAAGTCTTGGTTGATGAGTGGACCCCAGACCTCACAACCATAAAGTGTAATGGGCTCTATGACTGATTCAAGTATTGTTAGCCAGATCCTAATTGGTATGTTGAATTTTATGTTCCTTTTGATGCCATAGAATGCCCTTCTTGCCTTGTCTCTCAGATCGTTCACAGCTTTGTGGAAGTTACCTGTGGCGCTGATGTTTAGGCCAAGGTATGTATAGTTTTTTGTGTGCTCTATGGCAATGGTGTCTAGATGGAATTTGTATTCATGGTCCTGGCGACTGGCCCTCTTGTGGAACACCATTACTTTGGTCTTACTGAGATTTACTGTCAGGGCCCAGGTCTGGCAGAATCTGTGCAGAATATCTAGGTGCTGCTATAGGCCCTCCTTGGTTGGTGACAGAAGCACCAGATCATCAGCAAACAGTAGACATTTGACTTCAGATTCTAGTAGGGTGTGGCCGGGTGCTGCAGACTTTTCTAGTGCCTGTGCCAATTCGTTGATATATATGTTGAAGAGGGTGGAGCTTAAGCTGCATCCCTGTCTCACCGGACGGCCCTGTGGGAAGAAATGTGTGTGTTTTTTGCCAACTTTAACCGCCAACTTTAATACTTGTTGTTTGTGTACATGGATTTTATAATGTCGTATGTTTTACCCCCAACACCACTTTCCATCAATTTGTATAGCAGACTCTCATGCCAAATTGAGTCGAAGGCTTTTTTGAAATCAACAAAGCATGAGAAGACTTTGCCTTTGTTTTGGTTTGTTTGGTTGTTAATTAGAGTGTGCAGGGTGAATACATGGTCTGTTGTATGGTCATTTGGTAAAAAGCCAATTTGACATTTGCTCAGTACATTGTTTTCATTGAGGAAATGTACGAGTTTGCTGTTAATGATAATGCAGAGGATTTTCCCAAGGTTACTGTTGACGTATATCCCACGGTAGTTATTGGGGTCAAATTTGTCTCCACTTTCGTGGATTGGGGTGATCAGTCCTTGGTTCCAAATATTGGGGAAGATGCCCGAGCTAAGGATGATGTTAAAGAGTTTTAGTATAGCCAATTGGAATTTGTTGTATGTACAGTGCCTTGCGAAAGTATTCGGCCCCCTTGAACTTTGCGACCTTTTGCCACATTTCAGGCTTCAAACATAAAGATATAAAACTGTATTTTTTTGTGAAGAATCAACAACAAGTGGGACACAATCATGAAGTGGAACGACATTTATTGGATATTTCAAACTTTTTTAACAAATCAAAAACTGAAAAATTGGGCGTGCAAAATTATTCAGCCCCTTTACTTTCAGTGCAGCAAACTCTCTCCAGAAGTTCAGTGAGGATCTCTGAATGATCCAATGTTGACCTAAATGACTAATGATGATAAATACAATCCACCTGTGTGTAATCAAGTCTCCGTATAAATGCATCTGCACTGTGATAGTCTCAGAGGTCCGTTAAAAGCGCAGAGAGCATCATGAAGAACAAGGAACACACCAGGCAGGTCCGAGATACTGTTGTGAAGAAGTTTAAAGCTGGATTTGGATACAAAAAGATTTCCCAAGCTTTAAACATCCCAAGGAGCACTGTGCAAGTGATAATATTGAAATGGAAGGAGTATCAGACCACTGCAAATCTACCAAGACCTGGCCGTCCCTCTAAACTTTCAGCTCATACAAGGAGAAGACTGATCAGAGATGCAGCCAAGAGGCCCATGATCACTCTGGATGAACTGCAGAGATCTACAGCTGAGGTGGGAGACTCTGTCCATAGGACAACAATCAGTCGTATATTGCACAAATCTGGCCTTTATGGAAGAGTGGCAAGAAGAAAGCCAATTCTTAAAGATATCCATAAAAAGTGTCGTTTAAAGTTTGCCACAAGCCACCTGGGAGACACACCAAACATGTGGAAGAAGGTGCTCTGGTCAGATGAAACCAAAATTGAACTTTTTGTCAACAATGCAAAACGTTATGTTTGGCGTAAAAGCAACACAGCTCATCACCCTGAACACACCATCCCCACTGTCAAACATGGTGGTGGCAGCATCATGGTTTGGGCCTGCTTTTCTTCAGCAGGGACAGGGAAGATGGTTCAAATTGATGGGAAGATGGATGGAGCCAAATACAGGACCATTCTGGAAGAAAACCTGATGGAGTCTGCAAAAGACCTGAGACTGGGACGGAGATTTGTCTTCCAACAAGACAATGATCCAAAACATAAAGCAAAATCTACAATGGAATGGTTCAAAAATAAACATATCCAGGTGTTAGAATGGCCAAGTCAAAGTCCAGACCTGAATCCAATCGAGAATCTGTGGAAAGAACTGAAAACTGCTGTTCACAAATGCTCTCCATCCAACCTCACTGAGCTCGAGCTGTTTTGCAAGGAGGAATGGGAAAAAATTTCAGTCTCTCGATGTGCAAAACTGATAGAGACATACCCCAAGCGACTTACAGCTGTAATCGCAGCAAAAGGTGGCGCTACAAAGTATTAACTTAAGGGGGCTGAATAATTTTGCACGCCCAATTTTTCAGTTTTTCATTTGTTAAAAAAGTTTGAAATATCCAATAAATGTCATTCCATTTCATGATTGTGTCCCACTTGTTGTTGATTCCTCACAAAAAAATACAGTTTTATATCTTTATGTTTGAAGCCTGAAATGTGGCAAAAGGTCGCAAAGTTCAAGGGGGCCGAATACTTTCGCAAGGCACTGTATATTTGATAATTTCATTAGGGATACCATCAACACCACATGCCTTTTTGGGTTGGAGGGTTTTTATTTTGTCCTGTAGCTCATTCAAGGTAATTGGAGAATTCAGTGGGTTCTGGTAGTCTTTAATAGTTGATTCTAAGATTTGTATTTGATCATGTATATGTTTTTGCTCTTTATTCTTTGTTATAGAGCCCCAAAAAATTGGAGAAGTGGTTTACCCATACATCTCGATTTTGGATAGATAATTCTTTGTGTTGTTGTTTGTTTAGTGTTTTCCAATTTTCCCAGAAGTGGTTAGAGTCTATGGATTCTTCAATTACATTGAGCTGATTTCTGACTGTTCTTTCTTTTTCCGTAGTGTATTTCTGTATTGTTTTAGTGATACACCATAGTGAAGGCGTAGACTCAGGTTTTCCGGGTCTCTATGTTTTTGGTTGGACAGGTTTCTCAATTTCTTTCTTATTTTTTTTGCATTCTTCACCAAACCATTTGTCAATGTTGTCCATTTTCTTCGGTTTTCTATTTGAGATTTTTAGATTTGATAGGGAAGCTGAGAGGTCAAATATACTGTTAAGATTTTCTGGTGCCAAGTTTACACCTTCACTATTACAGTGGAACGTTTTACCCAGGAAATTGTCTAAAAGGAATTGAATTTGTTGTTGCCTAATTGTTTTTTGGTAGGTTTCCAAACTGCATTCCTTCCATCTGTAGCATTTCTTAATGTTGCTCAGTTCCTTTGGCTTTGATGCATCATGATTGAGTATTGCTCTGTTCAAGTAGACTGTGATTTTGCTGTGATTTTGCTGTGGTCTGATAGGGGTGTCAGTGGGCTGACTGTGAACGCTCTGAGAGACTCTGGGTTGAGGTCAGTGATAAAGTAGTCTACAGTACTACTGCCAAGAGATGAGTTATAGGTGTACCTACCATAGGAGTCCCCTCGAAGCCTACCATTGACTATGTACATACCCAGCGTGCGACAGAGCTGCAGGAGTTGTGACCTGTTTTTGCTGGTTATGTTGTCATAGTTGTGCCTAGGGGGGCATATGGGGGAGGGAATGCTGTCCTGTGCAGGCAGGTGTTTGTCCCCCTGTTTGCTGAGGGTGTCAGGTTCTTGTCCGGTTCTGGTATTTAGGTCGCCACAGACTAGTACATGTCCCTGGGCCTGGAAATGATTGATTGCTCCCTCCAGGATGGAGAAGCTGTCATCGTTAAAGTATGACGATTCTAGTGGGGGGGATATAGGTAGCACACAAGAGGACATTTTTCTCTGTTAAGATCATTTCCTTTTGAATTTCTAGCCAAATGTAAAATGTTCCTGTTTTGATTAATTTAATGGAGTGAGTTGGGTCTGCTCTATACCAAATTAGCATACCCCCTGAGTCCCTTCCCTGTTTCACACCTGGTAGTTTGGTGGATGGGACTACCAGCTCTCTGTAACCTAGAGGGTAACCAGTGTGTCCATCTCCTCTATACCAGGTTTCTTGCAGGATGACAATGTCTGTATTTACGATTTCTTTGATGAAGTCCAGGTTCCTGCTCTTTAGGCCAAAGGCAGATGACCTCAGGCCTTGGATATTCCAGGATGATATAGTGAAGGCTTTGTGTTCCATAAAGTGTCCAATGTTGTTGGTCGTGTGGTTTGGCCTCAGGCCAGTAAGTGTGAGCAGAGCCTGCTGAGCATCTGGTACATGCCAGAGTGGGGGTTGGGCCTGTTTGCCCGCTCACTGCCTGGGCGTATGTGTGACTTCCATGTTGAGGCCCCATTTGCGGGGATGGGGTGCATGGGGTGGGCAGGAGAGGCATAGGTCTGATCTGAGGGGGCCTAAATGGGGTGTGGGGATGGTTGACGTGGGGGGGTGTTGATTGGTTGGGGTGGGGGTGTGGATGTGGTTGGGGGTGATGTGGTCTAGATGTAAGTCCTCTTGGGGTGGGTCCTCTATGTGTAGGTCCAGGGGGTGTCCCGCAGGTCTGCGAGGGTGTCTCGCTGGTCTGTGCGGGGTGCCTATTGATCTGTTGCTCCTGTGTGAAGTGTTGAGGACACATCTGAGAGCAATGTCCTTTTGAGTCCGGGGCACTGCTGCCTTGTAGAGGTGGACCTGGTCATAGAGTGTTCAAGTCCAGGGTGGAGTGGTGGCCCAGGAAAACATTTGGTTTTGAGGCACAGTCACAGGAAATACTTGCGTTTACCTGCTGTATTGTGGCAGGGTGGAAATCTTTTCGGGGTAGCAGGGTGGAGATAACCACTTGTGCGTTGGGGAAAGTAGAAGAAGCTTTTTCACTCCCTTCAGTGCTGTGGCCACCCTTTCCTGCTGTGCTCTCAGGTCATTTGTGCCTGTGTGTATTATTATGTACCTAGGTGAACCTAGTTCGTACTCAGACAGAAGGTCTAGGGCGCGCTGGGTGTTTGGACACCAGAGCTAGACACACTGTGTCTGGGAAAAGCTTTTTTTCTTGTATATATTTCCCATTTGAGTCCATAAGGAGAACAATCTGTGTCTTGTGTATGTCCTCAGTGGGTGTGGGGGGGTTGTCAGAAGGGCTATCAAGGTGGCTGACAGGGGGGGGTGTTCAGAGGGGGTGAGGGATTGGTTTTCTTCATTTGTCTGTTCTGCTGTGATGTCGACGCTATGGCCAAGGTCTGGTGTGGACTGTTCTGCTGTTGTGTCGAGCGTTTTGTCGGGTGCTGAGGTGGGCTGTTCTGCTGGCTTCTCTGCGGGGGTGGACACCTCTCTAGTGGGTTGTTCTCTGTCACATGCCATCCCCCTCAACCTCTCCTCCAGCAGTCTGATCCTCTCCTCTAGTGCTCTGTTCTTCTCCGGCTCCTGCTCTTTCTCCTGTTGAAGTTGTCTCACCACTGTCCAGAGTGCAGATATGTCTCTTTCCATCTCCAGCACTCCGGGTCTGGTTAAGAGAGTGTTGTTGTGCTGGACTGTTGTCTGGGTCTGTGCTGACTGGAGTGTGTTCACCTGCTGTTCCAGCTCCACCTGCCTTACCTCCAGCTGGGTAAATGTATCCTTCATTTCAATGAGAGGGTAGTACTCTGTGCTGGGAGGTTGATTTTCTGCTGGGGGTGGCTCGTCTGTGGGGTTATATAATGAAGAGGTCTGGCCTGACCCGCTCGGGGTGGGGGTATCTTTCTCAAGGGAGAGCTTCTCCTGCTGGGCTAATTTTTTGATAAGGTGAAAGTCCAACTGAAACTGTTTGGGGTTGCCCTGTACCATTACTGTTCCAGACTTATAGAGATTTATATTAGCTGACTCAGAGTCCTCATTGTCTAATATCCTGAGTTTCCACCCCTCGTTAACACCCCTTTCTTAAAAAAGGGGTAGTATGCTAAGATAGCACTGTGCCATGCCAGGGGATGGTTTGTGTGGAAGATAAGGTTGCTGATGTTCCCATTTTTGTAATAGTCAGCAAAAAGTGTCTCTTGATTTTCCATAAGGAGCTTTATTTTGTCATCTTTTCTTGCCTTATCATTCTTTACATACACAGGGTACTGTATTTGAATTACCTCTGAACAGCAGGAGGCAGCTTCTAAGGCCTCTCCATTTGGTTGGAGTAGACTGTTTGACTCTCCTGCCATTGTTGTGCTAAAATGTTTTGGCACCTCTCACTTGACACGTCAGTGCTAAATGAAGCTGTATCAAGCTTGCCGGAATTATGTTAGCATTCAGTCCTTATAAAGTAATGTTGTGTATTTCTCTTCTTGGCTTTTGGAAATAAAATATAGTTTTAGACTAAACATGACTCACTCAGTTCCAGGTTGGATGGTGTTTTCAGGTTTCTGTTGTTTTCCAAAGAATTTGCTGTATAGAATACTAATCCTTGGTAGTTGTAAACCTTCCAGGTGATTCCGTAATTCCGTCCAAAATCAGGTTGTAGGTTTTGAGTTTTGATTTGCAGTGAAGGTTATATTGTAGAGGGTAGCATCCTGTATATGTTCCTGACACAAAATCTAAGTTTATCTAACTCTAAATCTATATTTTTTAAAGACAATGCTGAAAATGACCTCTAGTCTGATCATGACCTCTAGCCTGTTCTCTCTCTTCATAAATTCCTGGCGGAGACTCTCTCCTCCTTGCGATGCAGAAAGAGAGACACAGGGAGAACAAGTATTTCAGAGGGCGAACTCCTAAATCCCCAAAATGGGAATTTGAAACAAAATGTCCACTTGTGAGAGGGTGGGAATGGTCCGTGGACGGGTATGACAAGTGTGTTTCATTTGGTGACCTCAGAGAGGACAGGAAACACATATAACTATACAGTGGGGCAAAGAAGTATTTAGTCAGCCACCAATTGTGCAAGTTCTCCCACTTAAAAAGATGAGAGAGGCCTGCAACTTTCATCATAGGTACACTTCAACTATGACAGACAAAATGAGAAGCAAAAAAATCCAGAAAATCACATTGTAGGATTTTTAATGAATTTATTTGCAAATTATGGTGGAAAATAAGTATTTGGTCACCTACAAACAAGCAAGATTACTGGCTCTCACAGACCTGTAAGAGGCTCCTTTGTCCTCCACTCGTTACCTGTATTAATGGCACCTGTTTGAACTTGTTATCAGTATAAAAGACACCTGTCCACAACCTCAAACAGTCACACTCCAAGCTCCACTATGGCCAAGAACAAAGAGCTGTCAAAGGACACCAGAAACAAAATTGTAGACCTGCACTGAATCTGCAATAGGTAAACAGCTTGGTTTGAAGAAATCAATTATTAGGAAATGGAAGACATACAAGACCACTGATAATCTCCCTCGATCTGGGGCTCCACGCAAGATCTCACCCCGTGGGGTCAAAATGATCACAAGAACGGTGAGCAAAAATCCCAGAACCACACGGGGGGACCGCCGCCAGGGACTCAAATCATGCAGTGCCAGACGTGTCCCCCTGCTTAAGCCAGTACATGTCCAGGCCCGTCTGAAGTTTGCTAGAGAGCATTTGGATGATCCAGAAGAAGATTGGGAGAATGTCATATGGTCAGATGAAACCAAAATAGAACTTTTTGGTAAAAACTCAACTCATCGTGTTTGGAGGTCAAAGGATGCTGAGTTGCATCCAAAGAACACCATACCTACTGTGAAGCATGGGGGTGGAAACATCATGCTTTGGGCCTGTTTTTCTGCAAAGGGACCAGGATGACTGATCCGTGTAAAGGAAAGAATGAATGGGGCCATGTATCGTGAGATTTTGAGTGAAAAACCTCTTTCCATCAGCAAGGACACACCGCCCGGGCAACGAAGGAGTGGCTTCGTAAGAAGCATTTCAAGGTCCTGGAGTGGCCTAGCCAGTCTCCAGATCTCAACCCCATAGAAAATCTTTGGAGGGAGTTGAAAGTCCGTGTTGCCCAGCAACAGCCCCAAAACATCACTGCTCTAGAGGAGATCTGCATGGAGGAATGGGCCAAAATACCAGCAACAGTGTGGGAAAATTGTGAAGACTTACAGAAAACGTTTGACCTCTGTCATTGCCAACAAATGGTATATAACAAAGTATTGAGATAAACTTTTGTTCTTGACCAAATACTTATTTTACACCATAATTTGCAAATAAATTCATTAAAAATCCTACAATGTGATTTTCTGGAATTTTTCTTCTCATTTTGTCTGTCATTGTTGAAGTGTAACTATGATGATGAAATTACAGGCCTCGCTCATATTTTTAAGTGGGAGAACTTGAACAATTGGTGGCTGACTAAATACTTTTTTGCCCTACTGTATCTCTGAATGTGTACATTTCTCAATTATGAGGTTTGTATCTAATTATTGTATAAAATGATTGAGTAAAGATGAAACTATTTGTGAAATGATGTAATGTGATGTTTAACCTTTATTGTGAGAGAATTGTATTCCTTTTAAAGTTTAACTAAACCATTGGCCCACCCCAGTGAGCACAGACATGATCTGGCATCATATAACTGCATTTTCTATTGTTACAAATAAAATCCCCTCCTGAGGAAATCCACTTTAGACCACGCGTACCTCGGTGGACACAGAGGGCACAGGTTTGAGTTTAGACCAAGCAAACCCACAGTGTGAGCTGTGATTTCGAATAGTTATTGAATTCTTATCCATACCACATGGACCATTGGCTACACGGCTGGAAATGGCTAAACTCTGAGACTATCAATCCCTACAGAAGAGCAACTCTTAGATACTAGTTACTAGTCTGCAGCTAGAAATTATGTCAACTTGGGATGCGAAGACTGACAACCGCCAAAACTTCTATTCTATAAGAACATTTCTGAATGGTACTCTGAAGTATCCATTCTAACCACAAAATACTTTGATTTTCAGGGAAGCAGAGAGAGAGAGACGCCGATGAACTGACTCTCTGCAGACGGACCAGATTCCAACAGAAATCACGACGACACACTGGGCGTAAATATATATTGATTGCAACTATTCCCAAATGAGGGAGTGTTCATGTGCAAAGGATTAGCACTTCAGTTAATATAATTATCAACAGTGTGGTGATTCCTTTTGTCTTTCCCGCATGTTCTCAGTCCACACCCTTTGTCAACCAATCTGTCATATTGGCTTAGCCCACTAGGGAACCTCCCTACTCATTTCCTTGTAACCATATCTACTGTTTGTTTGTTTATGCATTTCTGTGATTATTTAGTTAGTTAGTAAATAAATGAGTAATCCAATTGGTGTATGGATGATTCATAGTAATGGATGATTCATAGTAATGGATGATTCATAGTAAAGGCTGGGTAAGGTAGCTATCTGTAGCTATCTGTTGTTAAAGCAACAGACCGCGTATCTGACAACTCACTTTGAAGTTGTTCTTTTGTTTTTTGTATAAGGCAGGTATTAATGTCTCGGCAAAATGTGTATGGAAAGAAATAGTGAAGCAAAAGAATTCAGCCAAGACCCCAGAATTTTTTTTGTAGACCTCCACAAGTCTGGTTCATCCTTGGGAGCAATTTCCAAATACCTGAATGTACAACGTTCATCTGTAAAAACAATAGTACGCAAGTACAAACACCGTGGGACCACCCAGTCGTCATTACCGCTCAGGAAGGAGATGCTTTCTGTCTCCTAGAGATGAACATACTTTTATTGCGAAAAGTGCAAATCAATCCCAGAACAACAGCAAGGGATCTTGTGAAGATGCTGTAGGAAACAGGTACAAAACTATCTATATCCACAGTAAAACAAGCCCTATATCGACATAACCTGAAAGGCCGCTCAGCAAGGAAGAAGCCACTGCTCCAAAACCGCCATAAAAAAGATAGACTACGGTTTGCAACTGTACATGGGGACAAAGATCGTACTTTTTGAAGAAATGTCCTCTGGTTTGATGAAACAAAAATAGAACTGTTTGGCCATAATTACCATCGTTATGTTTGGAGGAAAAATGGGGAGGCTTGCAAGCCGAAGAGCACCATCCCAACCGTGAATCACGGGTGTGGCAGCATCATGTTGTGGGGCTGCTTTGCTGCAGGAGGGACTGGTGCACTTCACAAAATAGATGGCATCATGAGGGATATTGCAGCAACTTCTCAAGACATCAGTCAGGAAGTTAAAGCTTGGTCGCAAATGGGTCTTCCAAAGGGACAATGACCCCAAGCATACTTCCAAAGTTGTGGCTTAAGGACAACAAAGTCAAGGTATTGGAATGGCCATCACAAAGCCCTGAACTCAACCCTATAGAAAATTTGTGGGCAGGTCTGAAAAAGCATGTGCGAGCAAGGAGGCCTTCAAACCTGACTCGGTTACACCAGCTCCGTCAGGAGGAATGGGACAGAATTCACCCAACTTATTGTGGGTAGCTTGTGGAATGCTACCCTGAAACGTTTGACCCAAGTTAACCAATTTAAAGGCAGTTCTACTAAATACTAATTGAGTGTATGTAAACTTCTGACCCACTGGGAATGTGATGAAAGAAATAAAAGAATATCAACAAAATGACTTGTTGATAGTGCTGCACTGTCAGAACTAAAAGCACAAGCATTTCGCTACACTCGCAATAACATCTGCTAACCATGTGTACTGTATGTGAACAATAAAATTTGATTTGATTTGTTATGTTGGTCCCATGTTTAATGATCTGAAATCAAATATCCCAGAAATGTTCCATATGCACAAAGAGCCTATTTGTCTCAAATGTTGCGCACAAATTTGCAGTGGTGTAAAGTACTTTTAATTACTTACTTAATTTTTTTAGGGGGGTGATCTGTACTTTACTTTAATATTTATATTTTTGGCAACTTTAACTTTTTCTTCGCTACATTTCTAAAGACAATTATGTACTTTTTACTCTATACATTTTCCCTTACACCCAAAAGTACTTGTTACATTTTGAGAGGAAAATGGTCCAATTCACACACTTATCAAGAGAACATCCCCGGTCATCTCTACTGCCTCTGATCTGGCGGACTCACTAAACAATTTTTTTGTTTGTAAATTATGTCTGAGTGGTGGAGTGTCCCCATGGCTCTCTGTCCAATTTTTAAAAAATGTAATTGTGCCTTCAGGTTTGCTTAATAATGTAAGGAACTACTTTTGATACTTTAGTACATTTTAGCAAATCCATTTACTTTTGATACTTAAGTATATTTAAAACTTTTACTCAAGTAGTATTGTACTGGGTGACTTTCACTTCTACTTGAGTCATTTTATATCAAGGTATCTTGGGAAGGCAGGTGGCGCCCCGTAACTTTGCCATATACACAGGGTACCAGTACCAAGTCGATGTGCAGGGGTATGTCGTAGTTGAAGATACAGAAGATACAGTATGTACATATAACTAGGAATAAGGTAACAGATAAACTGCTGCTACAGTTTATTTGGTGATGAAACAAAAAGGGTCAATGCAGACAGTTCGGGTAGCTATTTGGTTAACTATTTAACTAACTATTTAGCAGTCTTATTGCTTGGGGGTAGAAGCTGTTTAGGGTCCGATTGCTTCCAGACTTGGTGCATTGGTACCGCTTGCCGTGCAAGCCGTTTCAGCCTCCTGAGGGGGAAGGGGGTTGTCGTACCCTCTTTATAACTGTGTCGGTGTGTGTGGACCATGATAGATCTTTACTGATGTGGACACCGAGGAACTTGAAGCTCTCGACACGCTCCACTACAGCCCCGTTAATGTGAATGGGGACATGCGTGGCCCTCCCGTCCATTTCCTGTAGTCCATGATCAGCTCCTTTGTCTTGCTGACGTTGAGGGAGAGGTTAAGGGAAATCGACCAGTTATATAGACACATAGATTTAGGTGGGATCTAATTTGGCTATGGGGATAATCTTTGTGTAAGGGGATAGCTCTTGATTTTCCATTGTCTCCTCTTATGGTCCCTTTGAAGGTGACAACAAAGTTAGCTCCTTCCCCCTGGATTTTCTAACAGCACTTTAATGTGAGTGAACTGAGCTGAGCGCCATAGGGCAATAAGTTCAACTCCCCTCTGGTGAGATGCTTTGTGTCATATGATCTGGTCTTCATCTAGGGTACGTGTTGCAGATAACTGATTTCTGTGACAGACATTCAATTCCTTTAGTCTTCATATACTTATTGCTGAATTTTGTGAAATATGATGCACAGCTATATATATCTTTTTTTGTATTAGCAAGAAACATATTCAATTCCCTCTCTTTTATTGGTGTCCTGATATGCTGGGTTAGGTGAAATGTGCCTTTCAATGCAATAAGAAAAGACTGTGAAGTGACTACTGCAGATTATATTAGTTCACTACAAATTACTACTTATTACTGTGTTAGAACTACTTCATTGTACAGCCACATTCTTTCTACAATTTATTTGTAATATTTTTGTTTTATTTTCAAATCACACCAATTTGATATCTTAAACGACTCTTAATACTTTATTTATGATGATAAATAAAGTTTATATGAATGCTTTGTAATGATTTATTTCAACAAAGGTCATATTGATAAGGGGAAATCTAAATAAATCATCAACATTGGTTTGTAACTCCATTAAACTCAAATCCACAAAAAGTGTGCAATTTGTCAACAGTACTGATCATACAGTGAGTCTATGGTTCTGCTTCACTCAATGAACATGTCCAGTTATATGAATCTGAATGCATGGATCACTAAAAGTAATTAACTTGTCTGTTGGCTGAGGACTAGAAATGAACAGTTTCTCTTCATGAACACTACGGGTTCAGTTCAGTCAGAGTGAATGTGAAACATTGAGACACCTCCTACTGCATTGATAGAAGTTCAAAGTCTTTCTTATAGCATCAGCTGTTCACCCACGACTGCGTGGCCACGCACGCCTCCAACTCAATCATCGTGTTTGCGGACGACACAACAGTGGTAGGCTTGATTACCAAGGGCCCTCGGAGTGTGGTGTCAGGAAAATAACCTCACACTCAACGTCAACAAAACTAAGGAGATGATTGTGGACTTCAGGAAACAGCAGAGGGAACACCCCCCTATCCACATCGATGGAACAGTAGTGGAGAGGGTAGCAAGTTTTAAGTTCCTCGGCATACACATCACAGACAAACTGAATTGGTCCACTCACACAGACAGCATCATGAAGAAGGTGCAGCAGCGCCTCTTCAACCTCAGGAGGCTGAAGAAATTTGGCTTGTCACCAAAAGCACTCACAAACTTCTACAGATGCACAATCGAGAGCATCCTGGCGGACTGTATCACCGCCTGGTGCGGCAACTGCTCCGCCCACAACCGTAAGGCTCTCCAGAGGGAAGTGAGGTCTGCACAACGCATCACCGGGAGCAAACTACACCACCCGATGTTACAGGAAGGCCATAAAGATCATCAAGGACATCAACCACCCGAGCCACTGCCTGTTCACCCCGCTATCATCCAGAAGGCGAGGTCAGTACAGGTGCATCAAAGCTGGGACCGAGAGACTGAAAAACAGATTCTATCTCAAGGCCATCAGACTGTTAAACAGCCACCACTAACATTGAGTGGCTGCTGCCAACACACTGACACTGACACTGACTCAACTCCAGCCACTTTAATAATGGGAATTGATGGAAAATTATGTAAATATATCACTAGCCACTTTAAACAATGCTACCTTATATAATGTTACTTACCCTACATTATTCATCTCATATGCATACGTATATACTGTACTCTATATACTGTACTCTATATACTCTATCATCGACTGCATCCTTATGTAATACATGTATCACTAGCCACTTTACCTATGCCACTTTGTTTACATACTCATCTCATATGTATATACTGTACTCGATACAATCTACTGTATCTTGCCTATGCTGCTCTGTACCATCACTCATTCATATATCCTTATGTACATATTCTTTATCCCCTTACACTGTGTATAAGACAGTAGTTTTGGAATTGTTAGTTAGAATACTTGTTGGTTATTACTGCATTGTCGGAACTAGAAGCACAAGCATTTCGCTACACTCGCATTAACATCTGCTAACCATGTGTATGTGACAAATAAAATTTGATTTGATTTGATTTGAGGTTTCAGGTTTAGATGATTTTAAAAAATAAAACATTTACACTTATCCCTACTTTCTGTTCACAATTTGGCATTCCACTGCAATAAGGTATGAGATTTATTCTCCAAGTAGAATGTCAAAATGTCACCTACTGAAACTAACGAGGGTTGTATTCACTATGAACCAAACGGAAGCAAGCGTGCCAGAATGAGGAGGGACCAATCTGAATTTATCAAATAAGAATGTCCATTTCGTTGCAAAATTTTTATCATTGCAAAACATTTTGCTACGGTTTGCTACGGTGTGCACTAATGAATTAGTGTTGTGTTCACCATTCTATGTGAAGTGAAATAGAATGGTGAACGCAGCGATCAGGCTGGTTCCACCAGGCTACTAATGAATACACCCCAGCTGGTATATAGCTACCTCTCCCCTCCTGAAGAGCATAGTGTCCTCTAGTGGTCAGACTATAAACTGTCCTTTGTGGAACAACATCTGGGAAAGAGCTCAGTCCTTTTGATAAAATAAGAATGTCCTTTTGTGTGTGTGTTAGTCAGTCACAGGGCAACCGGGGGAAGAGAGCCCTGTGTTCCTCCTTGTCATGTGGAGGACTACGGTGTTGCATGGGAACACTTGAGAGGCAGGATGTTGTACAGAGCATTTTCCCACTGCAGGGTCATTGTTGTCATACTGACATGTCATCTTTGTCACACACAACAGTTCTGCCTCTGCTGACACCTGTCCTTTAGTTACAGAGGTACTGTATGGACAAACTGTTTAATTGAACTGACGGACCACTTGTCAAGTTTAAATGGCTTAATTGAATCAGAGAGGGTACTTTGAAGACATGGGTGTGGACGGTGGTAGAGTCAGGAGTGGGAGAAGCCTGTCATATAGTATTTTTCCAAAGGACCATCTTCCTAAACCCTAAAACAACTTTAACCCCAGGCCCAACTGTTACAGTTTCTGTGACCTTTATATCCCCTGTAGTGTAATTCTTAAATCTGACAGAAGGCAGATTTGCTGAGTTCTTTATTTCTCAACATCTGTGTTATTAAATGGCCTATTGGGAATATAAGCATAAAACCAGTATAGGGGTCATGAACCCTTCCATTTACCTGAGTAGATCACAGAGCCTTAAAAGGGCAATCAGCAGTTGTACATCCATTTTTGGACTTAATAAATGAATGACATGTACCCATTGATTCTTGAGCTTAATTCATCTGTTGTAACCACATCCTAACCTAAAATATAAGCTTGTTTAACTCCAACAAAATACATGTAAACAAACATGGTTAAAACTATAATGTTGATATCATGGATGGCCAGTCCTTGCATCCATCCATCTATGAATTTGAAAGTGGTTACATTTCTCCAGCCCCATCCCTCAGTTTTTTACCTAAACAGGGGTGTATGCTTTGTTATTATTTAAATTGCTGATTGCCACTGTCAGGCCATGCTTTATCACATTGATGTAGTCATACACTCATGAGACTGTGGAGTACTGCATTCAAAATCCGAATACTATACACAGCTGTGGGGTCTATGTATTATGTTGTCAATTCTGTAGTTTTCAGTGTAGATGTAAGGGATATCCAATTAAGTATTGAGTATTCAACAAAGCTGGGGTATAGTCACAGATAATTGTGTTTGGATATTAATCCAGTGCTTTATTACATTTGTGTCTCTTTACTCTTGTGATTTTCTCAATTCACAACATGTTGATTGAGGTTGGTGACATATAGGCCAATTATAGCAAAGAGACCGTAAGTGGCTTTAGATAAAAGCATCTTTTAAATGGGATATATTATTATTATATTAGAATGTTTAAAAGCGGACAACAGGTGTTTGGTCTCCGGTTAGACCACTAGGAAACTAGCAAAGAGCGAGCAGATGACTATCAGCATCACTTAAACTGTGATAGGGTATCTTACTGCTGAACATATTGATTTAAAGAGAGATAGGGTCTGTCTGTGTTCCCTCCACCAACTGGACCCTCAACTCGCTGGCCGTTATAGAGCACTACTTTTGACCAGTGCCGCACAGGCCCTGGTCAAAAGTAGTGTACTATATATGGAATAGGGTGCCATTAGGGAAAGAACCCATATCCACAGACTAAATCTGGAGTTGGGGTACTCACAGATCCAGAATTCCAAGGCTGAAAGGGTAGAAATATGATTATTCAGAACTTTATTATTTTCAAATCACTATTGAGACCCTCTCGGTGGTGTGGTTGGGTTCCAAAGTGACACATGCTTCCCTTATGGCTTCATTTGTGCTCAGAGGCAGCAGAGCATAGCCCCTGTCTGAGGGGATACAGAAAGCATTTTGATACCCAGATACGCAAACACTGAAGACATTTTTATGTAGCCTACTTTTGGCTCTAAATGGTAATATGCTTTAAACAATATTGAAGCAAGGTAACTCCTTCTCAAATTGCACATGTTGACCTACAACTAGAGTTACATTCAATACAACGTTTATTTACATTACCTTGTGGTTGTTTTGCTGTGTTATGTTGCGATGCAAAGTCAATTATGTAAGAAACAGTGTATTTAACGCTCCCATTATCATGTCCAAGAAAAATTAATGATTTAAGCAGCAAATTGGTGGAGTTTAGATTGCGTGGTATTGTGTTTGTGTTGGAGCCAGGTCTTTGTCATGTGAAGGAGCTTTCACATTCAGCAGACACACTAATCTAATAACGATGCGAACAACAACACAGAGTTACACATGGAATAAACAAGTGTACAGTCAATAACACAATAGAAAAAAAGAAAGTCTATATACAGTGTGTGCAAATGGTGTGAGGAGGTAGGCAATAAATAGACCATAGTAGTGAAGTAATTAAAATTTAGCAGATTAACACTGGAGTGATAAATGAGCAGATGATGCAAGTAGAGATCCTGGTGTGCAAAAGAGCAGAAAAGTAACTGTGTCGGATCACAGATCTGGGGAAGGGTACCAACATATTCCGCAGCTTTGAAGGTCCCCAAGAACACAGTGGCCTCCATCATTCTTAAATAGAAGAAGTTTGAACCACCAATACTCTTCCTAGAGCTGGCCTCCTGGCCAAACTGAGCAATGGGGGAGAAGGGACTTGGTCAGGGAGGTGACCAAGAACCTGATGGGTACTCTAACAAAGCTCCAGAGTTCCTCTGTGAAGATGGGAGAACCTTCTCTGCAGCACTCCACCAATCAGGCTTTTATGGTAGACTGGTCAGACGGAAGCCACTACTGAGTAAAAGGAACATGACAGCCCGCTTGGAGTTTGCCAAAAGGCCCCTAAAGTCTCTCAGACCATGAGAAATAAGATTCTCTGGTCTGATGAAACCAAGATTGAACTCTTTGGCCTGAATGCCAAGCATTACATCTGGAGGAAACCTGGATGTTTTTCAGTTTGCAGGGACTGGGAGACTAGTCAAGATCGAGGGAAAGATGATCGGAGCAAAGTACAGAGAGATCCTTGAATAAAACCTGCTTTAGAGTGCTCAGGACCTCAGACTGGGCGAAGGTTTACCTTCCAACAGGACAATGACACTAAGCACACAGCGAAGACAGCCCAGTAGTGGCTTCGGGACAAGCCTCTGAATGTCCTTGAGTGGCCCAACCAGAGCCCGGTCTTGAACCCGATCAAACATCTCTGGAGCGACCTGAAAATAGCTGTGCAGCGACGCTCCCTATGCAACCTGACAGAGCTTGAGAGGATCTTCAGAGAAGAATGGGAGAAACTCCCCAAATACAGTTGTGCCAATCTTGTAGCGTTATACACAAGAAGACTAGAGGCTGTAATCGCTCAACAAAATACTGAGTAAAGGGACTAGAGGCTGTAATCGCTCAACAAAATACTGAGTAAAGGGTCTGAATAGTTATATAAATGTGGTAGTGTTTGATGTCACATGATCTGTAACGAATCCAATAATTCAACTCATGAATTATGGACAAACATGTTTTGATTCAACTCATAGGCCTATTATATTGAATGTAGTCTACCTATTCTGTGTGTGTTAATGTGTGTAAAATTGCCTCGGCTGAGAGAGTACAGTGGCTTGCGAAAGTATTCACCCCCTTAGCATTTTTCCTATTTTGCTGCCTTTACAACCTGGAATTAAAATGGATTTTGGGGGTGCTTGTATCAAAATATGTTTTCTTGTGAAACAAACAAGATATAAGACAACAAAACTGAAAACTTGAGCGTGCATAACTACCCCCCCCCCCCCAAGGTCTATAACTTCTAGAGCCAGAAATTACAGCTGCAAGACTCTTGGTGTTTGTCTCTATGAGCTTGGCACATCTAACCACAGGAATTTTTGCCCATTCTTCAAGTCATACCACAGATTCTCAATTGGATTGAGGTCTGGTCTTTGACTAAGCCATTCCAAGACATTTAAATGTTTCCCCTTAAACCACTTGAGTGTTGCTTTGGCAGTATGCTTAGGCTCATTGTCCTGCTGGAAGGTGAACCTCCGTCCCAGTCACCAAATCTCTAGAAAACTGAAAAAGGTTTCCCTCAATAATTTCCCAGCATTTAGCACCATCCATCATTGCTTCAATTCTGACCAGTTTCTCAGTCCCTGCCGGTGTTCTCGGGGTGATGAGAGGTGTTGGGTTTGCTCCACCAGACATAGCGTTTTCCTTGATGGCCAAAAAGCTACATTTTAGTCTCATCTGACCAGAGTTTCTTCTTCCATATGTTTTAGGAGTCTCCCGCATGCCTTTTGGAGAACTGTTAAGGGATTTTTTATCAATAATGACTAATTATGTATACATTTCAATCAGGACTGACTAATCAGAATACTATTATGTTACTGTATAGATGTATGAATTTTATTTTAATCCTAGTACTGAATATAATGTGTGTAATTATAATCAAGAATTAGAACAATGACTGTCTGTTCCTTGGTAGAAACGAATGAACTTATCGTCAGACTGGCTAGAATGCTTATCTACACAGGGAGGCTTTGGCTTGGTCATAAATTATCTATACTGGTGGGGGTCGATGTAGGAATGCTTGAGAACTATACTGCCATTGTACTGGAGTGGAGGAGGGACGGGACAGTTTGAAACCTAATGACGTCATTTTCAGTTTATAACCTGTTGTAAATTGTATCATGTTCAGTACTCTCGAGAATAAATGCTAGTGCTTGATTTTGAGACTGGTCTCCTCCCATTTTATGCAAATAAGTTTCTTACAAATCCTTAGAAATGGGCTGAGTGTATTAATTGAATTGGGTTATAAACATATAGGAATTTAATTCCTCTAACATGAACACCAAACGTGTTTGGTAATTTTTTTTCTTTCAGCAATGGCTTTTTTTCTGGCCACTCATCCATAAAGCCCAGCTCTGTGGAGTGTATGGCATGAAGTGATCCTGTGATCAGATACTCCAATCTTCGCTTTGGAGCTTTGCAGCTCCTTCAGGGTTATCTTTGGTCTCTTTTTTGCCTTTCTGATTAATGCCCTCTTTGCCTGGTCTGAGAGTTTTGGTGGCTGGTGCTCTCTTGGCAGGTTTGCTGTGGTGCTATAGTCTTTCCATTTTTTAATAATCATATGGTGCCGCTTGCTTGGTGGTGCCACTTGCTAAGTGGTGTTGCAGACTCTGGGACCTTTCAGAACAGGTGTATCATGAGATCATGTGACAGATCATGTGACACTTAGATTGCACACAGGTGTACTTTATTTAACAAATTATGTGACTTCTGAAGGTAATTGGTTGCACCAGATCTTATTTAGGGGCTTCATAGCAATGGGTGTGACTACATATGCACACACCACTTTTCTGTGTTTTATTTTGTATAATTTTTTGAAACATGTTATTTTTTTAATTTCACTTCACCAATTTGGACAATTTTGTGTATGTCCATTACATGAAATCCAAATAAAAATCTATTTAAGTTACAGGTTGTAATGCAACAAAATACGCCAAGGGGGATGAATACTTTTGCAAGGCACTGTGGAACTGGCATTCCTGGGAGTGCATTCTGATGAAGATCATCAAAGATAAGTGAATATTTATAACACCGCCTGCCCTGCCGGAAGCTGGGCCCGCGGTTTGTGGGGCTATTCAAAGTCCTGAGGAGAGTGAACAAGGATTGTTACAGTTTACAGCTTCCCCAAGATTACCTTATTAGCTCCTCGTTTCATGTGTCTCTCCTCAGGCCGGTGGTGGCTGGTCCACTCCAGGAGTCTGAGGTGCGGGAGGTTCCTCTGGACATCGAGGGGGCCCCTGTGTATGCAGTCCGATCCATTCTGGACTTGAGGCATTGGGCGAGGGGCCTTCAGTACCTCGTGGAGTGGGAGGGGTACAGTCCAGAGGAGAGATGCTGGGGAGGACATGTTGGACCCTTCGATGCTGCGGGAGTTCCACCGTCTCCATCCGGATCGCCCTGCGCCTTGCCCTCCGGGTCGTCTCCGAGGCCAGTGTCGCACTGCTGGAGCTGCGCATCAAAGGGGGGTACTGTCACAACTTCCGCCAGAGTCGGTCCCTCTCCTTGTTCGGCGGTTGACATCACCGACCTTTTAGCCATCGCCGTCGCCAGGCTGCAGGTTAATTTTGAGTACCTCAGCTAAAGTTGTAAAAATAGAATCCCAGTAATTCTGTAGATTAGAGCATTGAATGAATGAGGTCAAATGGTGAGACATGACATCTATCACACTCATAATTTACATTTGAATATTTGTCAGACATTTTGGATTTGCGAACCTTAAATTGTATGAGACCAAGATGAGCACAAGATGTAGTAGAGCGTACTCTATCAATCGCCTCATCCCACCACTCCGGTGTAAATTCAACACCCATTTCTCATTCCCAACCAGATTTAATTTTGTTGGTGTAGATCACCCTGTCGTCTCAGATTTTGAAATTATGCTTTACAGCGAAAACAATACAAGCGTTTGCGTGAGTCTATCGATATTACAGCAAAACATTTATGTACACCTAGCGGCAGGTAACTTGGTCACGAAAATCAGAAAAGCAATCAAATGAATCGTTTACCTTTGATGAGCTTCGGATGTTTTCACTCACGAGATTCCCAGTTAGACAGCAAATATTCCTTTTGTTCCATAAAGATATTTTTTACATCCAAATACATCCGTTAGTTTGATGTGTTATGCCTAGGAATTCACCGGAAATAGCGGTCATGACAACGCAGACAAAAATTCCAAATGATTGATTAGTGTAGTGTCAACAACGCAGACACTGCCAGCTAGCCTACATAGTCAACAACGCAGCCTCTGCCAGCTAGCCTACTTCAGCAGTACTGTATCATTTTAATCATTTTAGTCAATAAGATTCTTGCTACGTAAAGCTTAACTTTCTGAACACTCGAGACGTGTAGTCCACTTGTTATTCCAATCTCCTTTGCATTAGCGTAGCCTCTTGTGTAGCCTGTCAACTATGTGTCTGTCTATCCCTGTTCTCTCCTCTCTGCACAGACCATACAAACGCTCCACACCGCGTGGCCGCGGCCACCCTAATCTGGTGGTCCCAGCGCGCACGACCCACGTGGAGTTCCAGGTCTCCGGTAGCCTCTGGAACTGCCGATCTGCGGCCAACAAGGCAGAGTTCATCTCAGCCTATGCCTCCCTCCAGTCCCTCGACTTCTTGGCACTGACGGAAACATGGATCACCACAGACAACACTGCTACTCCTACTGCTCTCTCTTCGTCTGCCCACGTGTTCTCGCACACCCCGAGAGCTTCTGGTCAGCGGGGTGGTGGCACCGGGATCCTCATCTCTCCCAAGTGGTCATTCTCTCTTTCTCCCCTTACCCATCTGTCTATCGCCTCCTTTGAATTCCATGCTGTCACAGTTACCAGCCCTTTCAAGCTTAACATCCTTATCATTTATCGCCCTCCAGGTTCCCTCGGAGAGTTCATCAATGAGCTTGATGCCTTGATAAGCTCCTTTCCTGAGGACGGCTCACCTCTCACAGTTCTGGGCGACTTTAACCTCCCCACGTCTACCTTTGACTCATTCCTCTCTGCCTCCTTCTTTCCACTCCTCTCCTCTTTTGACCTCACCCTCTCACCTTCCCCCCTACTCACAAGGCAGGAAATACGCTCGACCTCATCTTTACTAGATGCTGTTCTTCCACTAACCTCATTGCAACTCCCCTCCAAGTCTCCGACCACTACCTTGTATCCTTCTCCCTCTCGCTCTCATCCAACACTTCCCACACTGCCCCTACTCGGATGGTATCGCGCCGTCCCAACCTTCGCTCTCTCTCCCCGCTACTCTCTCCTCTTCCATCCTATCATCTCTTCCCTCTGCTCAAACCTTCTCCAACCTATCTCCTGATTCTGCCTCCTCAACCCTCCTCTCCTCCCTTTCTGCATCCTTTGACTCTCTATGTCCCCTATCCTCCAGGCCGGCTCGGTCCTCCCCTCCCGCTCCGTGGCTCAACGACTCATTGCGAGCTCACAGAACAGGGCTCCGGGCAGCCGAGCGGAAATGGAGGAAAACTCGCCTCCCTGCGGACCTGACATCCTTTCACTCCCTCCTCTCTACATTTTCCTCTTCTCTCTCTGCTGCTAAAGCCACTTTCTACCACTCTAAATTCCAAGCATCTGCCTCTAACCCTAGGAAGCTCTTTGCAACCTTCTCCTCCCTCCTGAATCCTCCTCCCCCTCCCCCTCCTCCTCTCTGCAGATGACTTCGTCAACCATTTTGAAAAGAAGGTCGACGACATCCGATCCTCGTTTGCTAAGTCAAACGACACCGCTGGTTCTGCTCACTGCCCTACCCTGTGCTCTGACCTCTTTCTCCCCCTCTCTCCAGATGAAATCTCGTGTCTTGTGACGGCCGGCCGCCCAACAACCTGCCCGCTTGACCCTATCCCCTCCTCTCTTCTCCAGACCATTTCCGGAGACCTTCTCCCTTACCTCACCTCGCTCATCAACTCATCCCTGACCGCTGGCTACGTCCCTTCCGTCTTCAAGAGAGCGAGAGTTGCATCCCTTCTGAAAAAACCTACACTCGATCCCTCCGATGTCAACAACTACAGACCAGTATCCCTTCTTTCTTTTCTCTCCAAAACTCTTGAACGTGCCGTCCTTGGCCAGCTCTCCCGCTATCTCTCTCAGAATGACCTTCTTGATCCAAATCAGTCAGGTTTCAAGACTAGTCATTCAACTGAGACTGCTCTTCTCTGTATCACGGAGGCGCTCCGCACTGCTAAAGCTAACTCTCTCTCCTCTGCTCTCATCCTTCTAGACCTATCGGCTGCCTTCGATACTGTGAACCATCAGATCCTCCTCTCCACCCTCTCCGAGTTGGGCATCTCCGGCGCGGCCCACGCTTGGATTGCGTCCTACCTGACAGGTCGCTCCTACCAGGTGGCGTGGCGAGAATCCGTCTCCACACCACGTGCTCTCACCACTGGTGTCCCCAGGGCTCTGTTCTAGGCCCTCTCCTATTCTCGCTATACACCAAGTCACTTGGCTCTGTCATAACCTCACATGGTCTCTCCTATCATTGCTATGCAGACGACACACAATTAATCTTCTCCTTTCCCCCTTCTGATGATCAGGTGGCGAATCGCATCTCTGCATGTCTGGCAGACATATCAGTGTGGATGACGGATCACCACCTCAAGCTGAACCTCGGCAAGACGGAGCTGCTCTTCCTCCCGGGGAAGGACTGCCCGTTCCATGATCTCGCCATCACGGTTGACAACTCCATTGTGTCCTCGTCCCAGAGCGCTAAGAACCTTGGCGTGATCCTGGACAACACCCTGTCGTTCTCAAATAACATCAAGGCGGTGGCCCGTTCCTGTAGGTTCATGCTCTACAACATCCGCAGAGTACGACCCTGCCTCACACAGGAAGCGGCGCAGGTCCTAATCCAGGCACTTGTCATCTCCCGTCTGGATTACTGCAACTCGCTGTTGGCTGGGCTCCCTGCCTGTGCCATTCAACCCCTACAACTCATCCAGAACGCCGCAGCCCGTCTGGTGTTCAACCTTCCCAAGTTCTCTCACGTCACCCCGCTCCTCCGCTCTCTCCACTGGCTTCCAGTTGAAGCTCGCATCCGCTACAAGACCATGGTGCTTGCCTACGGAGCTGTGAGGGGAACGGCACCTCAGTACCTCCAGGCTCTGATCAGGCCCTACACCCAAACAAGGGCACTGCGTTCATCCACCTCTGGCCTGCTCGCCTCCCTACCACTGAGGAAGTACAGTTCCCGCTCAGCCCAGTCAAAACTGTTCGCTGCTCTGGCCCCCCAATGGTGGAACAAACTCCCTCACGACGCCAGGACAGCGGAGTCAATCACCACCTTCCGGAGACACCTGAAACCCCACCTCTTTAAGGAATACCTAGGATAGGATAAAGTAATCCCTCTCACCCCCCCTTAAAAGATTTAGATGCACTACTGTTCCACTGGATGTCATAAGGTGAATGCACCAATTTGTAAGTCGCTCTGGATAAGAGCGTCTGCTAAATGACTTAAATGTAAATGTAAATGATATCCATAATATCGACAGAAAACTGGCAAACGTTTTATATAAACCAGCCTCAAGGTGTTTTTCAAATATCTATTCGATAATATATCAACCGGGACAGTTAGTTTTTCACTAGGACCCGGGAGGAAAAATGGCTACCTCTCTGTTTTGCGCAAAAATCACACTGAGAGCCAACACCAGACCACTTACGCAATGTGAACGTTTATGCTCATTCTTCAAAATAAATGCCTGAAACTATGTCTAAAGGCTGTAGACAGCTTAGGGAAGCCACAGAAAAAGGAATCTGGTTGATATCCCTTTTAATGGGCAATAGGGATGCATAGAAAGACAGAGGTTTCAAAATAAGAGTCACTTCCTGATTGGATTTTTCTCAGGATTTCGCCTGAGATATCAGTTCTGTTATACTCACAGACAATATTTTTACAGTTTTGGAAACCTTAGAGTGTTTTCTATCCTAAGCTGTCAATTATATGCATATTCTAGCATTTGGTCCTGAGAAATAGGCAGTTTACTTTGGGAACGTTATTTTTCCAAAAATAAAAATAGTGCCCCCTAGCTAAGAGGTTGCCCCCTAGCCAAGAGGTTAATTAAGGTTAGTGTTCTGATACTTCTAGCTTGGAGTTGTATTTTTATGATAACATAGCTACAGTATTTCACCTTTTAATGTGTATAGTATTGCTTACCAGGTGTGTCCAATCAATTGTGTAACCACTCCCTCTTCCAATTAGGGCTAATTGAAAAGCTGTTCAAAAGAGGACATTGTATTCCTTTTTTTTGTACTCCCTGACGAAGGCCATGCAGCCAAAACACGTCAGTTTTAAAAACTTTGTTTCTATTGAACATGCCATACTAATAAAGGCATTTTAATCAATTATATGAAGAGTGCCTTGGTCCTCTTTTCTTTTTGATGACCAATTTACCCCTTTTACCAAAGAGCACCTTCTATCTACCAAAATGTACTATTGTGTACCTTAGTAGCGCTTCCCTTCCTCCTCTTTCTAGTAGTTAAAGATCTACTGACTCTGGGTACCTTTCCTCCCCAGATAATTGTGGTAACAGCCTGATTGATTGACTTTTAAAAAACACTTTGGTAAAACCAATGGGATAGATTGAAAAAGATTAAAGGAATTTGGGTAAAGTGTTCATCTTTACAGCATTAATCCTTCCTATAAGTGATAGTGGTAAGCTACCTCATCTCTGAAAATCAGTTTTCATTTGGGCAAGGAGGGGAGCAAAGTTTGCAGAGAAAAGAGCATGTAATGAATGAGTTACGTTCACTCTAAGGTATATGAAACCAGAGCGGCTAAGCTGAAAGGGCAAGTCTGTCTGCTGGACCTGTAGCGCTGCTGTATTGATTGGGAAGCACACCCTTTTCTGGAGATTCAGCTTGTAACTGGAGAAGGAGCCAAAGTTCTCTAGAATAGAAAGGATAGAAGGTAAACAGGTTACAGGGTTATTTACGTAGAGTAACAAATCATCTGCATATAATGATAACCTATGTTCAACTCCTTCCCGTGTTACACCTTGAAAAAGAGGAGGATGCCCGCAAAGCTACTTAAAGGGTCTCGAAGGCTACGGCAAATAATAAAGGGGACAGTGGGCGGCCTTGGCGTGTCCCACATTCCAGGGCAAAATAATCAGAACGGGTGTCATTGGTACCGACACTGGCCTGGGGAGAAGTATACAAAGATGGATCCATGAGCTAAATTTGTCCCCAAATCCAATTTTTGTAAGAACAGCAAATAGGTACTCCCACTCAATTATTTCGAATGCATCTAGGCAGATTTACACCTCAGGAAAGTTGGAGAATTGTTTAGAATAAATCATGTTAAACAGCGTACGAATGTTAAAACATGAATATCTATCCTTTATAAAGCTGGTTTGTTCCTGTGATATGAGTCCTGGTAAGACTACTTCCAGACTCCTCGCTATCACCTTCACCAGGACCTTTACATCCACATTAAGGAGACTTAGGGGCCTAAATGAAGAACAGGAAGTGGGGTCTTTCCCCTTCTTCAGGAGAAGCGCTATTGAAGCCTGTGTTAGGGTAGGTGGCAACGAGCCACGTTCAAGTGATTCATTATACATTGATAAAAGTAAAAGGGCCAACTTGGTATAGAATTTGTGAAAGAACTCAGTTGGAAACCCATCAGGCCCTGGAGCCTTGCTGCTCTGCATTGACTTGATAGACTGAATAACTTCAAGGTTGAGAGGGGAATCAAGGTCATCTGCAGTTTCAACTGTGGGAGTCTCCAGTTCACCCAAAAATGTAGTCATATTGGCAGTATGTGGTGGAAATTCAGACGTATACAGGGAGGAAGAGAAAGATTTGAAGGTGTCATTGATCCCCGTAGTGTAAAAATCAAGCTATGAGTGGAATCTTTAATTTGGGGAATCAGAAGGGTAGCAGCACTGCGTTTTAATTGATGTGCGAGCAGACGACTTGCCCTGTCACCATGCTCATAGTATGTAACCATTCTGCATCTGTAGTGGACAAGAGATTGAATTCAGATTGTAAGCGTTGCTTATATAGCTCTGGGGATGGCGTCAGGGAATATTGATGGTCAAGGATGGCTTTAGTGAGTTCTTCAAGTTCAGCTTCAGAGTTATGTTTAAATTAGAAGAATAATCAATCATTTATCCTCTAAAATAGGCCTTATGTGATATCCATAAGAGAGAATGAGAGGTTGAGCTTGTCTGATTTGAAAAAGGAAATGATCAATAAAAGTAGAGAACCTTACAGAAGTCTGCATCATACAGGAGAAGAGAATTGCATCTCCAGAGAGGAGTACGAGTTTGTCCTGATAGGACAATGTCGAGGGCTAAAGGTCCATGGTTAAAAATTACAATGGGTAAAATATTCAGAAGACGTGACATTTGGAAGTAACTTATGATCAATAAAGAAATAGTCAATACGAGAAAATGAATGGTGTACATGTGAAAAGAAAGAATACTCTCTTGCCTGGGGATTCTGAAATCTCCAGGGATCTGTACACCCATTCTGAACCATAAAATCTGAGAAGGACTTTGACATAGTTCTGGGGTTGGAGTGGTCTAAAGCCAGGCTAATAACACAATTCAGATCCCTGCCAAATATCAAAATATGAGTGTTCAGAGAAGGGATTTCCCCAGCAACCGATTGGCAAATTCAACATCATCAAAATTGGGAGCATATACATTGACCAATACTGCAGGTGTGTGCCAAATGGTGCCAGTTATGATTAAATATACCCCATTACTGTCTGAAATAACATTAGTAGTAGAGAAGTGTATTCTTTTACTAACCAAAATTGCAACCCCTCTGACTTTGGTGTTAAAGTCTGAATGGAAAACCTGACAAAACCTGGAGTTTTGTAGCCTTGAGTGATCTTTAATGCGTAAATGGGTTTCTTGTAAAAATACCACATCTGCTTTTAGCTTTTTCAAATGAGAGACACTAAACCTCTTGACAGGATTGTTCATTGCCTTAGTATTCCAATATAACAACTTTAAAGGATTAGGCCTACCTATAGTACTATTATTAGTGTTGTTAGCCATCTAAAATATTGAAATGAAAAAGGTTTATATTTTTGTTCAGTGTATATTGTGACATGTCCATAGAAGTGACTTTCCAGCCTAATATAGACCAAGCATTTGCAAAGCTTTCAGAGAAAACGAATGAAAAAAAGCAAAGAAAAAAATTATACAAAAATAGGACCGAAAAAGGTCACTCCCCCTCCCACCCAAACCCAAAGTCTCCTTCCCCAGCAAATGGAGACAGCAGGTTGAAGTTTGCGCAGCTTCAGTGCATACAAACAGAAAAACTTCCTTTCCTAACACGGAGAGGCTCCAAGGCACCAGTCGTGAAATATATTTGAAAACAGTAAAGTAGGTCAACAGATAACCAAAACAAACACCCCATAACAGTGAAAAGGAACTGTCGTGACTCAGGGAGTCTTCAATCAGTGCAATACGTACAATGTGTCTTAAAGATGGCCAAATAAGTGTCCCATAGTATGTTACCCTGTTACAAAAAAGAAAAGAGGCTGAGTGTCTGTACATGGACGAATGATCAATAGGGCGTAAAGTGGTGAAAAGTCCTTCAGTAAGTATCTAGACGGAAAGAAAGAAAAAAATAAGAGGAAAGCTCTGCAAAAGCCTGGAATTGTAGCCATTTAGACAATTAAAAAGGACCTCTCAAATATGTTGCTTAAAACCTGTTAAGGCTACCCCAGAATACTGCCCCTTCTGGAGGAATTCGGCACCCATATAAACCATGATAAATTTTTGTCAAAAGTTGCTAATATATGCATATAAAAATTATTATCTAATAGGAAACACTCTAAAGCTTATAAAACCGTTTAAATTTTGTCTCTATGTAAAGCAGAAGTCTCAGGGCATGCATTCTCCCAAAGTCTCTCTTGTAATGGGAAAAGTTGCCACCACTTTGACGTCATCGTATACACACTTCCCAAGCAGTTATAACCATGGAAACAGTTTCTACGTCTTCAGCGTGAAGCCTGCTTTCGATGAGGCGTGTAACTGTGAGAATCGCGCGCTCACGAGACGTTCAGCGTGCCCAAACGTCCCGGTGACGCAAAAAAAAAGTTTCACCAATGGGAGCTGGGAAATTTCTCTCTCTTTCCCTCAGGATGGACTGAACAACGTGTGCTTCTCTGTTCGCCCTCACGATTGCTGTAGACCTTTATAACATGTTAAGGCTTAATTATAAACATAGTTTGACAAGTTTACTCGAAATATAATGTATACTTTCGACGTTTTGGTGCGCATCCACTTGAAATTTGCATACATTTTGAGAACGGAAAGACACAGACTTGAAAACTGAACGCTAACTTGGTGAGTATTAACCCTTCCAGGTCTTCTGAAGCAAGAACAGCCATGGTAAGGGAATATTTATGTCTTCATTTTGGGTTTCTGTCGACTCCAAGATAGAGGAGTCAGTATGCTAAATGAGAGCGCCGACTCTCTATTATAGCCTAGTGAACGCCAAATGTAACGTTAAAAATAATTGTAACATAGCGATTGCATTTAGAAGAAGTTTATCTTGCCATACATATGTAAAACATGCATATTTAGTCAAAGTTTATGATGTGTATTCCTTGTTAGCTGACGTTATCTGCCGGAGCTATTTTATTTCTCCTGACATTGCAGTAGCATTTTTTGAACGATGCATAATTGTAAACAGAGATTTATGGATATATATTGCATATTATTGAAAAAAAAATGAATGTACTGTGTAACATGTTATATTACTGTCATCTGATGAAGATTTCAAAAGGTTAGTGAAATGATTTTTCTTTTAATCCTGCGTTTGTTGATTGCATATTTTTTCCTACTTGGCTATGCTAATGAGGTATGTATGCAGTGGTGGTTGGACATAAATATGTGCTATGTTTTCGCCGTAAAACATTTTAGAAATCTGACTTGCTGGGTAGATAAATAACTTCTTTATCTTTCATTTGAGCCATTTTTCAAGTGATTCTGTGGAGGTTAAATATTTTTAGGATTATTTCTTGCGTTCCCTGCGCCACATTACAGCTCAGGGGGGATGGGGGGTGATCCCAAAGGGGATCATGTGTCCCTGAGGAGTTAAATGACAACCTCACGTATTAGTCATTTTTATCAGAGTTTAATAACGTTAGTGTTTCTGCCGAGTAGAAAAGGAATAGCAACAGGGAGAGAAGAAAAAAATGCCCTGCAGTAAAAGTCAAACATACCTTCGACTTAGAGGCTAGGCTATGCATGCTACCTGACAAAATATTAGGTAATAGATCCAAGATATGGCTCAGAAGTGACTGTCAAACCAACGCTGGGCGTCCTCGTGGGAGTCGAATTGTAGATCCCTCCCCGGTGTGTTCATTGTGCAGAGGAGCAGGGAAGCGGCGTGAGAATTTCACTTTCTTCTCATGAAGTTTGCGTTTCACATCGAGGAATTTAGCTATTTTCTGGGCGACATTCGAGCTGAGGTCAGGAAAGATGAACACCTTGCGTCCACAGAAGTGTAGCTGGTCCCTGCCCTGCCTCTGGAGGATGTGCTCCTTGTCACGGTAGTAGTGAAAACGGATGATAAACACTCTAGGCTAGGAGTTGTCATCTTCGCCCGCTGGGGAGGGGCAAATGTGGTGGGACCTATCCAGCTTCAGGGGTGATGGAAAGATGGCCGGACTCAGCACATCCGCAAAGAATTCTGACATGAACTTAACTGAGTTCCCTCCTTCACGTTTCTCTGGTATTCCAACAACACGAAGATTGCAACGGTGAGAACGGGATTCCAGGTCATCGGTATTGTCAATCAGCTTTTGGTTTTCGGAGCTCAGACGGGCGACAGTTTTCTCAAGTGCTACGATGCAGTCACTGTAGTCACACAGGTCATGTTCAAAGCCGTCAATTCGGCGGCCTTGTTCATCCGCAGCGGCTCGTACACCATCTAGGACGGTGGAGAAGGGGGCCAGAGCAGCATCGATGGCAGTTTGAGCTGAGTGGCAATGGTAGCTGTAATTTCCGAGACCAGAACCGTACGGAGGTTCTGAAGATCTATGGGGAGTGTGACCGCATGAGGCTCTGGAACAGTTGGACTGGAGTCGGCACCATTATTAGCATTCACGTTTGCCATCGCGGTTGAAACGTTACAGGTCTTCTGCTCCTCAGGTCATGTGACATTTGAATCAAAAAGGTAACTGACTAACTCATCAATCAAATATGATATGTAAGAAAGTGGAATGAAAAGTACAATTTTGGCAAAATTAACTAATAGCCTCGTCCACAAGCTTCTTCTCCATTCATATGCTAAACTGGAATTCCAGAGAACAATTTTAACACCTGTGAACACTGAAATAACATTTCATATGCTAAACTGGAACTCCAGAGAACACTTTTAACACCCGTGAACACTGAAATAACATTAGTAATAGAGAAGTGTTTATGTACCAAGGTTTGCCTAAAGCCCGGCCCACTCTGGGTACATGGGCTCCGGTGATAAGCAACGTACCCTGATTGGCCATGCCACTTGGGGGTACTGTTGTCACAATTAGCCTTGATCGGCTAGCACCCAGCGTTGGACCCGCTCCAGCCATTACCACGAGCCCTCCCTCCCCAATTAAGGTGCCACCAACCTCCTGTGGTTGAGCTGGAGACAAGCAGCTCATTTGTGGCCTCATATGAACCACAGAGACTGTGTGTGGGATAAAAGGGTGGTCATATCCAACCCTGCTCGCTCCCTCGACTCCGCTACCAACAACTAATCACCTTGGAGCTCATAACCTGTATCACTAGATTAGATACTACATCGGGACTAGTGAGCTACAGGCAGAAATCAGCAATGTATCTCAGTAATGAGCCAGCTATGGGTAGGGAAGACCCCTTGTGAGCAGTGACCCAAATATACCCCTTGAACCTTATGAACACAGTGGAACACAGGGTAATAGAGGGGACCAAATTAAACATAGACAAGCTTCCAACATACGTTGTGCTTCCGTGAGACTGTAAAGCCTGCATGAAGCCTGGCCCCTTTACAGGCACAGGGGGCTCTGGCAAAAAGCTGACATAGTACCCTGTTTGCCAAAGTAATGTTTTTACGGAGAGGCACACTGGTCACTTAGACCTGTGCCAAGACCCTTCGCTCCGGGGGTTCCCCAGCCAAGTGCTCAGGGGGCTGTATCTTCATCGGCGATGCACGCAAACCCCGTTTCCTTCACTCTCTCCAACTCTAGCAACTGAAAATAGAATTACCAAGCAACTTATACTCAACAAAGCTACCCCAGCAACTCCACCGTGGGGAGGCAGGAATAGCTAGTAATAGCTATGCAGCGCTCGTTTAGCTGGCCATCATTTTCTCTATCGTTTACTTAGCCATCTTACTCATTGCAGCAGCAAATTGAAGAATAACTAATTGTTTGTGATTAGAACACTTATGAGTACAACCTTCAGCACACAATGCACAGGGGTGAGCACGCTCTACCACTATGGGACAGTTTAGTTGGAGCAAGACAAAACACTCTCATTTTCCAATTGTTTGTTTTAGTAGCGTGAATCGTTCACATTGAGATGAAGATAGAAATAATTGAAGGAATGAATACGGCTTTGTCAGGCGTGATTGAAAATTCTTCAACCGGAGTCGCAAGAATGCAACTCCCCATAGTATGTTGTACCAAAGTTGACTGACTGAAAGGAAACAGTTAGGGTTTAATGGCTGTGATAAGAGAAAACTGAGGATGGATTAAAAACATTGTAGATATTGCACAATACTAACATGAATGAAAGAGTGAAAAGAAGGAAGCCTGTACAGCCTGTTGTGTTTTGGGGCAAATCCAACACAACACATCACTGAGTACCACTCTTCATATTTTCAAGCATGGTGGTGGCCGCATCATGTTATGGGTATGCTTGTCACTGGACTAGTTAGTTTAAAAAATGTTTTTAAAAAAGAGCTAAGCACAGGCAAAATCCTAGAGGAAAACGTAGTTCAGTCTGTTTTCCAACAGACACTGGGAGACAAATTCACCTTTCAGCAGGGCAATAATCTAAAACACAAGGCCAATTCTACACTGGAGTTGCTTACCAAGACGACATTGAATGTTTCTTCAGTGGTCTAGTTACAGTTTTGACTTCAATCGGATTGAAAATCTATCACAAGACATGAAAATGGATGTCTAGCAACAACCAACTTGACAGAGCTTGAAATAAATATTAAAGAATAATGTGCAAATATTGTACAATCCAGGTATGCAAAGCTCTTAAAGACTTACACAGAAACTCACAGCTGTAATCGCTGCCAACATTGATTCTAACATGTGTTGACTCAGGGGTTTGAATACTTACAGGGTTTGAATACTTACTGTATGTAAATGAGAAATATCTCTTTATTTCATTTTCAAAAAATGTGTAAACATTTCAACAACAAAAAATTCACTTTGTCATTATGGGGTATTGTGTGTAGATGGGTGAGAGAAAACATATATTTAATGAGTTTTGAATTCAGTCTAACACCAAAAATTGAATAAGTCAAGGGGTATGAATACTTTCTGAAGGCACTGTAGGGTAGTGTAAAAAGTAGTGCACTTACATAGGGAATTGGGTGCCATTTGGGACGCACCGGTAGAGACGTGGAGTTCAAAGTGGACCCACTTTCGTGGGTTAATGTTTTTTCTTTCAATTCAGAACCTTTCAATAGGTATCTACATTTACAACATCAGGTACAACATCAGGATGATAAAAATAGGTTTGACCATTACGTTGACCATTACGTTAGCTAGTATTCTAGTTGCAGTAGAGCAGTATTCAGCTGGAGGAGTTGCTCAGTCTGTCACCAGCCAAGCAGCTATGTGAACAACAGACACCATATTTTACATGATCCAGCTGTAGTGACCATCAGTTGTGTTCCTAAAGGAAACACACAAAGTAGTTGTTACACTTTGAATGCTTAGCAGGACAGGAAAAAGGTCCAATTCACACACTTATCGAGAGAACATCCCTGGTCATCCCTATTGCCTCTGATCTGGCGGACTCACTAAACACAAATGCTTTGTTTGTAAATGATGTCGGAGTGTTGGAGTGAAAAAAAAAAAAAAAAAAAATGGTGCCGTCTGATTTGGGAATTTAAAATGATTTATACTTTTACTTTCAATACTTAAGTACATTTTAGCAATTGCATGTCCTTTTGATACTTAAGCATATTTAAAACCAAATATTTTTAGACTGTTACTCGAGTAGTATTTTACTGGATTACTTTCACAATTACTTGAGCAATGTTCTATTAGGATGTCTTTACTTTTACTCAAGTATGACATTTGGGTACGTTTTCCACCTCTGGTGACCATCTGAGTGACTATCTAAACCTTAGCTCTTATCAGCACTGCTAGAAAACATCTCCAAAATATAAAGAAGTATGAGAAAGTAAGACATTGTGAAGTGATAAACACACTTCTGCCAACTATTTTTAACAGTACAGGCTACTGTCTTGCACCTTCTTCTTGCCATTCCACAGTTGAACTTGTTGAAGAAGGTTATTTATGCATCTGTGTGATTACCCACATAAAAATACTATACTGTAGTAGTATTACTATATTTATATACTATAGTGTTCACTGTAGTGTTTTCACACAGTGTTTATGCACTGTAGTGTTTTTGTGGATATAAATGTTGTATACTGTAGTATTTGCTATAGTGTTTTTTTAGAAATTGTAGTATACTGTAGTATTTACTGTAGTATTTTTGCTGACATTACTGCAGTATACTGTAGTATTTACTGTAGTGTTTTTGCGGACATTACTGTAGTATACTGTAGTATTTACTATAGTGTTTTTGTTTTATGATCTTTTGCTTTATGATCTTTTTGGAGCTTTCTCCTTGATGAGGAAACCTACTGGACAAATACTAAACCAGCAAATTGCCCATAACCTGCAAGTAGGACTGGGGTCTGAATGGCTAGTTTCAAACCTTCTGCTCTTTTCTATAACCTGTAGGGAACACAATACACACTGACTTTACAAAACATTAAGCATCCTTCTTGAACCTGTCTCCTCCCATTCATCTACACTGATTGAAGTGGATTTAACAAGTGACATCAATAAGGGATTATAGCTTTCAACTGGATTCACCTTCTCATTCTGTCATTGAAAGAGGTGTTCCCACTGAGTGTACAAAACACGCTCTTTCCATGACATATATTGACCAGGTGAAAGCTATGACCTCTTATTGATATCACTTGTTAAATTCCCTTCAATCAGTGCAAATGAAAGGGAGAGACAGGACAAATAAGGATTTTTGAGACTTAATACAATTGAGACATGTATTGTTTATGTGTGCCATTCAAAGGGGTGGCAGGTAGCCAGGTGGTTAGAGCATTGGGCCCGTAACTGAAAGGTTGCTGGATCGAATTCCTGGGATGACAAGGTCAAATCTGTCATTCTGCCCCTGAACAAGGCAGTTAACCCACTGTTCCTCTGTAGGCCGTCATTATAAAGAAGAATTTGTTCTTAACTGACTTGCCTAGTTAAAAAATTTTAAAGGGTGAACGGGCAAGACAAAAGATTTAAGTGCCTTTGAACAGGGTATGGTAGTACCTGCCAGGCACATCGGTTTGTGTCAAGAACTGCAGTGCTGCAGGGTTTTTCATACACAGCAGTTTCCCATGTGGATCAAGAGTGGTCCACCACTCAAAGGACATCCAGCCAACTTGACACAACTGTGGGAAGCATTGGAGTCAACAAAGGGCTTTCGACACCTTGTAGAGTCCATGCCCTGACGAATTGAAGCTGTTTTGAGGGCAAAAGGAGGAGTGTAATTCAATATTAGGAAGGTGTTCTTAATGTTTAGTACACTCACTATATAGTGTATACTTGGCATGTAGGTTTGCCACTCATGTATGGCACAAATCAGGATATGGGGGAGGGGAATGGGCAGGCCATATGCAAATTATTTATTAGCATATCAATGCAATGTGTTAGCTACAGTTAGCACTACTAGCACAATGCTATAGTTAGCACTACTCGATGAGGGATATTACAGTGTGGAGTAAAGTATTCTACAGTATACTACAACATTCTATAGTAAGCACTACACAATTGAGGGATAGTACAGCATGTGGTATAGTATTCTACAGTATACTACAGTTTACCACAGTTTACTAAAGAAGAGTACTATAGTATTCTATAGTAAACTGTAGTATTTTTTTATGTGGTTTAAGCTGTTTTTGATATATCGTTTCATGTAAATGCTCTCATACGCGGTGGTTTAGGAAAACATATGAGAAACATGCTTATACAGGTCTCCAGGGGGCACTGCTGACCAACTGCTAAATTTGTGTTGACTACCAGGGCTATTATTCCTTATTGCCTGCAAACCTCTGTCTTGTTTTGGTGATGAAGATCATTGTGGACTTGATAATGAATTGACAGATAAAAATATCATAGAACTTAATTATACCATTCATACTTTAGTGTAGATGTCATTCTACCTGTAGTGAATGTCATGCTATGTAAGATTTTACATTGCGTGAGACATATTTCACGTTCGGTAAGGTTCTTAAACGGTAAGGTTTTAAGAACCTCACGTTCGGTAAGGTTCTTAAAATTAATTATTGTGGGCAGAATGGTTCATTTCAATGTCGCTGCTTTAAGGAAACAATACGGAGAAATTGAGGAGGAAAGATCTAAACAGCGTTCAATGGACAGCAGCAGAGGCTGTTCCCCAGCTCTGCTCACCACACACACACACACACACACACACACACACACACACCAAATCTAATTTTATTGGTTACATGCACGTGTTTAGCAGATGTTATTGTGGGTGTACCGAAATGATTGTGTTTTTAGCTCCAACAGTGCAGTAATATCTAACAAGTAATATCTAACAATTTCACAACAATACACAACAATACACACAATACACAATACACACCAATCTAAAGTAAGAAAATATAAATATTTGGACGAGCAATGTCAGAGAGGCCTAGACTAAGATACAGTAGAATAGAATACAGTATATACATATTGTATGAGATGAGTAATGCAAAATATATAAACATTATTAAAGTGACTAGTGTCCCATTATTAAAGTGGTCAGTGATTTCAAGTCTATGTATATAGGGAAGCAGCCTTTAATGGATGTTTGTGAGGCATGTCACTTCTCCCCTCTCTTTACATAACCCACCACTGGATGGATCCAAAATGAATTACCATTGGAAAAAATGTGACTCACCACCTGGATTCAGTCTTATGTAGCAAAATGTGAAATGGCTTTTTTTTTTACATAGGATAAAAGTAGAGATTCAGAGCAACAAAATCGTATATCATACACTGAATTTGAGGAGCAATGGGAAAGTAATTCTGCTTTGAAAGTTGATCAACATGTAAACTCACTTTTGAGAAAATCGTCTTTGAATGTTTTGGTATCTAGTGAAGAGCTCTTCTTTGTCTACACCCATTCAGCATCGTTCACACCCTCCTAAGCTGTAACAACGTGTGTGTAGGTGGCAGGGAAGTCAGGCGCAGGAGAATCGAACTTGGTATAAATGGAGTCGTTTAATAAACTTAACAAAACTTCAAAACCAAAATACAACATAAATAAAAGTGTGTACAAGAACCCTAGCTAACAGTACACTTTAGCTTAAGTCATATAGCTAGCTGATTCAGGAGGGGGTTTAGCTAGCTAGGAAAACAATGAACCTATCTAGGTAAACAATGTTTAAAATCACACACACACACACACGTCACATAACGTTAGCTAATGAGCCAGCCAGCTAACATTAGCTAGTTAAGATCGGGTGGCTCTTCCTAATGTAAACACACTGTCACTTGAGCTGCAAGCAATGTAATATCTCACTTGTGCAGTGTAATATTAAAATACACCGCTGTTGCAGGCAGAATAATGGTTGAACCCATTCACTTCAGAAAAGGGTGTGATGTTAATAAGGTTTCCTTTCATTATGTCTTGTCGAATTCATAAAAATATATATACACTGCCATATACACTGCCATTGTAGTAAGGGGATTTTGCAAATATGGGCCTTTTTGGGTCGCATGGTTAGATTTGTATTTTTTATATTTTTCACTAAAATAACCTTAAACTTTTTTTTTCAGCTTTCAAAATGTTTGTTTTTTTATTTTCTAAAGCATTCCATGTCTGGATTTCACTGTTTTTGTCCTGTCTCACACCCAAACTTTTTACATTCTTCTATGTATTACACTTACAAAAGTTTTGATAATGACAAAATATTTAATGTACCGGTTAAACAATAGATAAATGGAAACCATATTCCTTTTTTTTTACACAAAATTGTGTAAGTATTGTATAATTACCACCAAGAAAAGCAAATTACATGATAATAAAAATGTCAAAAGTTTGTGTACTTCGTTACCATGGATATGAATAGTGACAGTGGGCACATGGATGTCATGGATGGACATTCCAATTTTGATGCCAGGAAATTATAGAAAAATAAAAGGTAAATATCACTTGAGAAGAGAATATTTTTATTGTACGTCATTACCAAATAGGCTATAATTTCATACAATTATGTTTGATTTTTGAAATTATGTTTAATTATTTTTAGGATACATTGTGTGCTAGCTGTTCAACAGGAGTTAGCATGCTAGAATCCCTGTTATTTATGACCAAAGACTGTAAAAATGTCATTCCCAACACACGTTATTACCACCACATAATGAACTGTGATGGTAAGGACATAATGTGGTGGTAATGACTAAATGTATTAGTTCATACATTTCTACTTACCTTAAGACCTGAAAAGACAAGCAAATTACATATATGATCATGGTTAAATTGAAATTGAACACTTATTTGCTAAGACCATTAAATGTTGTATTATGTTAGGATAATTGACTAATTTTGATGTCTATTTATGTGTCACGACTTCGGCCTCTCCTTGTTCGGGCAGTGCTCGGCGGTCGACGTCACCGGTCTTCTAGCCATCATTGATCCATTTTTCATTTTCCATTGGTTTTGTCTTGTCTTCCGACACACCTGTTTTCAATCCCATTCAATACCTGTTGTGCATTTAACCCTCTGTTTCCCCTCATGTCTTTGTCAGAGATTGTTTTTTTGTGTGTAGTTTTATGTTGTATAGGTGCACGACGGGTCGTCGTACCCATGTTTGTTTATGTCTGTACATTTTAGTGTTATGGAGCATGTTACGTGGACATTTATTAAAAGACTCCATTTACACTCCATTTTGACTCTCCTGCGCCTGACTTCCCTGCCACCTATACACACTACGCTGACATTATGTGACTTACAATGGTTATTACTTACTTTAATTATTTATTTGACATTTTTCTATAAGATGCCCCCTAAATCAACCAAGAAGAGGAAAAGGACCTACACTAAAGTATGTGGGCACCCATTCAAAATTAGTGGATTCGGCTATTTCATCCACACCCGTTCCTGAAAGGTGTATAAAATCAAGTGCCCAGCCATGCAATCTCTATAGAAAAACATTGGTCCTTACTGAAGAGCTGAGTGACTTTCAACGTGGCATCATCATAGGATGCCACCTTTAAAACAAGTCAGTTTGTCAAATATTGTCACGCCCTGGTCTAAGTATTTTGTGTTTTCTTTATTATTTTGGTCAGGCCAGGGTGTGACATGGGTTTATTTATGTGGTGTGTTTAGTCTTGTTTTTTTTGTAGGTATTGGGATTGTGGTATAGTGGGGTTTTCTAGAAAAGTCTATGGTTGCCTGAAGTGGTTCTCAATCAGAGGCAGGTGTTTATCGTTGTCTCTGATTGGGAACCATATTTAGGCAGCCATATTCTTTGAGTGTTTCGTGGGTGATTGTTCCTGTCTCTGTGTTTGTTTGCACCAGATTAGGCTCAGTCACTTTGGTTTTTCTTTTTTCCTTGTTTTGGAAGAGAAGAGAAACGAGCGCCATTCTCCTTGCGGAGATGGTGCTAAATACATCAACGCGGTCGGTCCCTGGGATTGGGCTGGCCAACACGATTCGGTTTGCTTGGAAGGAAAAGGAGTTGGAGCCTTTAGGACGGGAAACTTTTGGAAGGATAATATTGATGGGGATTCTAAAGCTGACGGTGAAGGACGTGTTTTGTTTCCAAGGCAACTCGTTGGAGGGAGCATACGACGTGGCACTATATACAGAGGAGAAACACGATGATATCCTGAGAAGGGCAAGAGCAGTGAGAGGTGAGAGGCCGATGAGCCACTATGAAATAACAAGCCTGGCGAAGAACAACTTTAGGGTTGTAACTGTCAACATTTACAACCCATACGTTAAGGACGAAGAGGTGAGGGCCTTTTTGGGGAGATACATGGATAACGTCTCCTCAGCAAGGCACCTCAAAGACTCCCTTGGGTTTTGGAATGGGAGGAGAGGCTTCCAGGCCCTCCTCAGAGAGGACCCAAAGGGACATGGTGGCTACCTCCATCCTCCTGCTATGTTCTCCCTAGGGGCTGACAGGGGGACGTTGTTTTATGCACATCAGCCCCCATTTTGCAGGCACTGTATGGCCTACGGACACATTCGCCTCGTGCAGCACAAGAAAATGCAGATTTTGTGGATCTGAGGAACACGAGGCGAGGGATTGTGACAAGCCTAGGGCGTGCCACGGGTGTGGCTCGTCAGCACACCTGTGGCGGGGTGCCCGGCTCGTCAGAGGTCATATGCGTCTGCGGCTGGGGGGAGCAGGAGCGGGGGATGAGGGAAGAAGAGGAGGGGAAGGAAGCACGGCTCATGACCAGAGTACAGGTCCAGAGGGGAAGGCCGCAAGGAAGGAGGAGGAGCAAGAAGCGGCGGATGGAAGAGAGAAGGAAACGGAAGGCACGGGAGTAGGAGAACCAGGAAAAGCGGCGGATGAAGGCAACCGAGTGGAGGAGCATGAGAGAGAAGAAAGCGATGGAAGAGTGGTGGAGAAGGAGACGGTGGAAGAGCAAGTGGACTGGGGGGAAAGTGCCCTGGTGGAAGAGATGAGGGGTATGGTGGAGGAGCTGGCGGGGGGGAGGGTGGTATCTCTCCACTGCCGCCATCACCAAAGAAGAGAATGAAGAGGAGGGTGTGATTGGCCGACAGTGAGAGGGAGGGGATGGCCAAGAGAGTGATGGGGGTGGGAGAAACCTCTGGGTTGCTGCTGGTTTCCCCAGGCCCTCAACTTCTGTTGGGTGGGGACACACCTAACAAGACTCAGGACTGGGTACAGGAGGAGGTGGGGAGTTTTTTGTTTGGGGACTCAGCCTCCCTGATTTTTTCCCAAACCAGCTGCAGCACTGGGGAGGGGGAGGAGTGTGGGGGTAGACCCAGGGTGCAGGGCACCCCGGAGCCAAACACTATTCCTGCATCCTGGGTTGGTGAGATGGAGGAAGAGGGGGGGATGTCGGGAGTACGGATGGTGTTCTCACCGGTAGATATGGAGCAGGGGAGCATCGGGTGAGTCTCCTGGTTTTTTTTTCTGTCTGGGTTTAGAATTTGAGTGTATTACATGTTTTTATTTTATTCTTTCATGGGGTCTAATTTTACTTTTGTTCGTTTAAATGTAAGGGGTTTAAGGGATTTTGTTAAGAGGAGGGTGGTTTTTAGTTATTTGGAGGGTGTGGGGTTTGATTTTTGTTTTTTACAGGAGGTTCACCTGAGGGATGGAGGGGACGTTAGTAGGTTTAAGAGGGAGTGGGACAAGGGGGAGTCGGTTTGGGGTATTGGGGGGGTGCACTCATCGGGGGTAGGGATTTTGTGTGGGCACAGGGAGGTAAAAGTGGAGGATTCTTTTGTGGTAATGCAGGGGAGGGTTTTAGGGGTGGATGTCACGATAAGGGATTGTAAATTTAGATTAGTGGTGGTGTATGGGCCACAGCTGGTGGCAGACAGGAGGGAGATGGTTGACTGTCTGATGCCCCTGTGTGTCACAAATAGGAAATTAGTGATAGGGGGGATTTTAATACAGATTTAGGAATAGGGGGGGATAGCAGTGCAGGCGCCATTGCCGGGCTAATGGCTTGCCATGGTCTGGTAGATGGTGGTCTGCATACTACTCCGAAAATGGCCGGTCCTACATGGCGCAACTCCAGGGGGGTTGAGCGGAGGCTCGACTATATTTTTGTACCCAGGTCTTTGGGTAAGTTGTCTGGGCGGCTGTTGCCTGTTTTCTTTTCGGATCATGACGGGGTGCTCCTGCAGGTGGGGTCGCCAGACTGCCTCTTTGGTACTGGAAGTTAGATCGGGATGTGCTGGAGGAGCAGGCTTTTGTTGACGGGTTTTATGGTTTCTTTTGGAGGCTTGACGGCCTCCGGTCCATGTGCGAGGGGGTGTTAGAGTGGTGGGAATTAGTTAAGGTGAGGATTGGGGCTTTTATAATAGGGTATTGCAAGAGGGAAAAAAGGGAGGAGAGGAGGGAGGTGGATCGTATCCAAAGGTTAATTGAACTCGAGTACGAGGCAGGCAACCTCGGCGGGTCGTTTGACTGGGAGAAATCCGCAACCCTAAAGGCGCAGCTCAGGGAGTTGCAGGAGCGGAAGGCTCGAGCTTTCCTGGAGCGTGCGCATAGTGGCTTTCTAGAACATAATGAGACTTGTTCTGCTATGTTCTTTAAGTCGGTTAGGGCCAGACAGAGTAGGAAGGTAATGCATGGCGATAGGGAAGAAAATGGTAGTATAGTTAGAGAACCAGAGGATATGGTCAGGGTGACAACTGATCATTTCCAAGGTTTATTTAAGGAAAGGGAAATAGATGTAGAGCAGGGAAATGTGTTTTTAGAACACTTGTCCAGGCGGTTGCCGGAGGACATTAGAGAAGTGATGGAGGCCCAGATTTCACTAGAAGAGGTTGAGCGCACTCTTAGGAGGATGGGAAAAGGGAAGGTGCCTGGGATGGATGGGCTGCCGGCTGAGTTTTATCTCAAGTTTTGGGGTATACTTGGACCAGTGGTCCTCGAAGTCTTGAAGGCCATCCTTGAGATGGGGGTCCCGGGGGGATCAATGGCTGTTGGTGTGCTGTCACTTTTATATAAGAAGGGGGAAGTAACAGACCTTGGCAACTGGCGGCCGTTGACCATGCTGTGTGTAGATTACAAGCTACTTGCAAAGGTTTTAGAAGACCGGTTGCGCACAGCCCTCCCCTACGTCGTCCATGAGGATCAGACGTGCGGGGTAGAGGGCTGCTCTATTAGATGGAACCTACAGTTAATCAGGGATTCCATCGCTTGGGTTGAAGATAGAGGACTGCCTTTAACCTGTTGCTTCTACTCGGGACGCTTGCGTCCCAACTAGAGCTCTGGAAATGCAAATGCGCTACGCTAAATGCTAATAGTATTAGTTAAAACTCAAAAGTTCATTAAAATACACATGCAGGGTATCGAATTAAAGCTACACTCGTTGTGAATCCAGGCAACAAGTCAGATTTTTAAAATGCTTTTCGGCGAAAGCATGAGAAGCTATTATCTGATAGCATGCAACACCCCAAAAGACCCACAGGGGACGTAAACAAAATAATTAGCATTTCGGCGTTACACAAACCGCACAATAAAATAGAAAACATTCATTACCTTTCACCATCTTCTTTGTTGGCACTCCTAGATGTCCCATAAACACTATTTGGGTCTTTATTTCGATTAAATCGGTCCATATAAAGCCTAGATATCGTTATATGTAGACTGTGTGATAAACGAAAAAAACATTGTTTCAAAACGTAACGTCATTTTTTTAAATTCAAAAAGTCGACGATAAATTTTCACAAAACACTTCGAAATACGTTTGTAATGCAACTTTAGGTATTAGTAAACGTTAATAATCGATAAAATTCATCAGGAGGCGATGTAAAGATCATTAGCTGTCCGTCTGGAAAAAATGTCCGGCTAGAAACTCAACGAAAATATCCGGTCCTAGACCGGAGGAGATACGGTGTCCTGTATGTGTTTGACCAAGAAAAAACTCGAAGGGAAATGACAAGACTCTAGACACCGTGTGGAAGCTGTAGGTACTGCAACCTCAGTCAATTAATTGTGGTTCACGTTTATCAATGGGTTCAAGTAGCGCATGGATATATTTTCCCATTTTCAGTGATCAGTTTTTCCTGTGCTTTTCGATGTAAATGCCGTTCTGGTAAAGCCACAGCAGTGATTTAACCAGTTTTTTAAACGTCTGAGTGTTTTCTATCCACACAGACTAAGCAAATGCATATACTATATTCCTGGCATGAGTAGCAGGGCGCTGAAATGTTGCGCGATTTTTAACAGAATGTTCAAAAAAGTAGAGGGTCGACTTAAGAGGTTAATGGTAGCAGCACTAGATCAGGCGAAAGCCTTTGATCGCGTGAATAGATCCTTTTTATTCAGAGTGTTAGGTAGATTAGGATTTGGGGAGAAGTTCATAGGATGGATTCGTACATTATATGTCGGAGCGGGGTGCCGAGTTAGTGTAAATAGTCACTTGGGTGACGTTTTTGACCTCTCGTCTGGGGTCAGGCAGGGGTGCCCATTCTCGGCTCTCCTCTTCGTTCTGTACATGGAGCCTCTGGGGGCTGCCATTAGGGCAGACACAGGGGTGGAAGGCTTGTTGATCCCTGGAAGTGGTGGGCTGCGTGTTAAGATGACGCAGTACGCCGACGACACTTCCTTGCTGCTGCGCAAGGACTCGTGCCTGACAAGGTCCCTTGCCATCTTTGGGGATTTCACCCGAGCATCAGGAGCAGTTCTGAACCATGCAAAGTCTTCCGTCAAGTTTTTCGGAAGATGGCGCAGTAGAACGGATGTGCCTGGGGGGTTATCTCTCTGTGAGGGGGCCCTGAGGATTCTCGGGGTCCATTTTGAGACCTCCGGCTCAGCGACGCTAAACTGGAACATGCGTATCGCAGTGGTACAGAGGAAGCTAGCAATGTGGAAGGCTAGGTATTTGTCTTTTATGGGCAAAGTCCTGGTCCTAAAGGTGGATGTGTTGCCGTCTCTTTTGTATTTGGCGTACATCTACCCATTGCCGGCTTGTCTGAGGAGGCCTCTAGTGAGGCTTGTGTTTCAGTTCATGTGGAGTGGCAGGTGCGAGTGGGTCGCCAGGGCACGCATGATCTGTCCCATCGGGGAGGGAGGTAGGGGGGTACCAGTATTTCCCCCTCAAGCTGGACACAATTTTTGTTTCTTTCTTGTTAACGGAGCTTGCTCATCCAGTGATACACCCGTCCGATTACCTCCTGCGGGTGTTCTTCTCGTATCAGGCGAGAAGCGTAATGGTGTGGTCTAACACGGGTCCTCGGGCGGAACAGCTGCCGTGGCACTTTGGTCATGCGGCCAAGTGGTTGCGTGCACACCCTGAGGTTGAAGTTGCCCGAGTAGGTTTAGATCACAGGCATCTGTACGAGGAGGTCAGAAAGGCAGGGAGTCCGGCGCCTGTAGTGGGCATCTCGGAAGTGGTCTGGGAGGGAGTGCAGGCGCGGGGTCTGGACAACAGGCTCAAGGACCTGAATTGGTTGAGCCTCCATAAGTGCTTGCCGGTACGTTCCATCATGTACCGGTATAGTTTGGTGCAATCCCCCACCTGTCCAAGATCCTCTTGTGGCAGGGAGGAGACTGTGCAGTCTTTTGGGACTGTGCCTTTGCCGGAGTAGTATGGGCTAGGGCACGGGTGTTGTTAGGTTTGGTAAGGGGGGATTTTGTTTTGACGTGGGCCAGGTTAGAGAGAGGTGTAGGGAGAGCGAGAGGGACGGATAGGGACAGGTTTCTGCTCTGGCTTCTCATGAGTCTCTTTAAACGGGGGCTGTTGGAAGCCAGGCAGAACATGGTGAAGACAGGGAGAGATTGGGGGGTGGAAGGGATAGTGAGGAGGGTGGAAGGAGATTTGAGGGGGAGGATGAAGAGGGAGGAGAGGAAGTGGGGGCAGCATGCTGCTCGGGAGAGGTGGAAGGGGGGTTTAGGGCTGGGTGTCATTTAGATTTGTAAGGGGATAGATTAGGGACGGGGAGATAGGGAAAGGTAGTTTGTAGGGTGAAGGGGAGGGAAGATGCTCCCCTGAGGTTTTGTTTGGGGTTTTTGTTTTGTTTAGTTAAATTAAAATACCATTGTTAGAGTATGTATGAAAATTATGAGTTGTAAAGAATGAATGGTATTGAAGGTAATAAATTATTTTTTATAAAAAATATTTAAAAAAATAGGCTGGTTCGGTTTTCGTGTTACGTTTCTTGTTTTTGTGTTGTTCGTGTTTATTCGTCATTAAACATGTATGACAATGACCACGCTGCATTTTGGTCCGATCCTTGCTACACCTCTTCGTCAGAGGAGGAGAGAAGAAAACCGGGATAGGCCATACAAGCTCACGGAACGGAACCGCCGAGTGCTGAAACACGTAAAAAACGTCTGTCTTACGATGTAACACTCACTACCAAGTTCCAAACTGCCTCTGGAAGCAATGTCAGCACAACTGTTCGTCGGGAGCTTTATGAAATGGGTTTCTTGCACAATGCAAGCATCGGCTGGAGTGGTGTAAAGCTAGCCGCCATTGGACTCTGGAGCAGTGGAAACCTATTCTCTGGAGTGATGAATCATACATCAGCATCTGGCAGTCCGACCGACGAATCTGGGGTTGGCAGATGTCAGGAGAACGCTACCTGCCCTAATGCAGAGTGCCAACTATAAAGTTTGGTGGAGGAGGAATGATGGTCTGGGGCTGTTTTTTTATAGTTTGTGCTAGGCCCATTAGTTCCAGTGAAGGGAAATCTTAACGCTACAGCATACAATGACATTCTAGATGATTCTGTGCTTCCAACTTTGTGGCAGGCCTTTTCCTGTTTCAGCATGACAATGCCCCCGTGCATAAAGCATGATCAATTGGAACGAATGGTCTGTTCTATATCTTCAATAAAAATTAAACATGTACAACTGAGACATTAAAATGTTTAATGGTATTTTTCATCAGTTTTATATGAAATGTAATTTCCACCACACTCTGTCGTTACCACAATGCTAAGTCATTACCCTCACGGTACATATTTATGAGCCAAAGGTGTATTAAATGACATTCGATATTAATGATTTTTCCAATATGTGAACCTTATATGCTTGTTCTTAAGATAATATTTGACATTGCTTTAGAAATTAAGATAAAAAATAGTTGTACTTTTACTCTGTATTTATTGGTTTATGTAGCTTCACATTAAGGGTGTAGGTATGGCATGTATCATTACTATTGCTCCTATTTCAAATATATATTGTGTTCTATCCAACCAGTGAACGTGTGGCTGTGACCATCCTGTTTACTGCAGGTATCCACCGATGTCAGCCACCGCATCTGCAGTGGGAGTTGGCAGAGACGGAAGAGGAAGCGAGACACTCCAGTTTTTTCCTGGTTCAATGAAAGTTTATGAACGAATTAGACCAGCCCCAGCTACTATTCCATTGGTTTCTATGGGAGACACAGGCCATACTTTAAAGTACTACTTAAGTCGTTTCACTGGGTATCTGTACTCTACTATTTATATTTGACAACTTAACCTTTTACTCCATACATTTTCCTTGACACCCAAAAGTACTCGTTATATTTTGAATGCTTAGCAGGACAGAAAAATTGTTCAATTCACACTTATCAAGAGAACATGCCTGGTCATCCCTACTGCCTCTGATCTGTCAGACTCACTTAACACAAATGCTTAGTTTGTATATTATGTTGGAGTGTGCCCCTGGCTATCCGTAAATTTAAAAAAAAAAAATCATGCCGTCTGGTTTGTTTAATATAAGGAATTTGAAATGTATACTGTTAATTTTGATACTTAAGTATGTTTGAGCAATTACATTTACTTTTGACCAAATACTTTTAGGCTTTTACTCAAGTAGTATTTTACTGGGTGACTTTCACTTGAGTCATTTTTTGTTAAGGTATCTTTACTTTTACTCAAGTATGACAATTGGGTACTTTTTTCCACCACTGGTGTGGACCATGAAATATCCTCAGTGATGTGGACACCGAGGAACTTGGAGCTCTCGACCCACTCCAATACAGTCCCGTATATGTGAATGGTGGCGTGCTTGGCCCTCTCACATGGGCGTTACTCTTGGCCAGGTGGAAAAGGTCAGTGTGGAGTGCAGTAGAGATTGTGTCCTCTGTGGATCTGTTGGAGCGGTATGCAAATTGGAGTGGGTCCAGGATATCTGGGATGATGGTGTTGATGTGAGCCATGACCAGTCTTTCAAAGCATTTCATGGCTACCTTTAGACAGGTTACCTTGGTTAGGGTTAGGGTTAGTTTTTTGGGGGGTCCGGGGTAAGCAATATGCCCTGTGCCGCCGACTCATTGAAGTAGAAATGTTCATACAAATCGAGGTTAGCGATTGCTGTTCTGATGTCCAGAAGCTCTTTTCGGTCATTGACAAGATACTGGAAACATTACGTACAAAAGTTAAATTAATATCAGCGCAAAAAATCTAACAAAATAGCAGAGTTGGTCAGGATCCCGTAAATCCACTGCTTTCTTTCGAAGTGCCATTCTTATATGGAGCTGAAGTTAAAGAGATTGTCCTAAGGATATCAGGTGTAGGGATGCAAATTTCCGTAAATTTTGCTTCCGACTAAGCAACCCTCATTAACCGGTCCACAAACAGTAAAATGAGGTGACCAACATAAAACACTATGCATGCATACAAGGACCAGACATTTTTCATTAAGAGGTTAACATGCAAACATTCACCTCCCATAATGAAGCCAGCTAATAAAACATCATTTTCAAACATTGGTGTTTTCCCGCTAAATGGATTTAGGCCATTCTAAACAGCACACCTAATCCAAGCGGTTCCATATTTTGTAAAGATCATAGTATCTGTTAGAAACAGAGAAAGAGGGGGAATCTAATAGCAATAACCAGGATGGATTGCTAATAGGACTAGTATTGTGCCTTTGGCTTCTGGACAACAAAAGAAAGTTGATATAAAAAAAAACATTTCTGTCTTCTATAGTTTATGACAGCCGCCCTCTTTTGACCGGCCTCTGCTTCGCAGCTGGCTTTAATGGTAGGCGGGTGCAAATTGTTAGGTTCTGAACCAGAGTCCCCTCTCTGATGTTGAAGAGACACAGATGGTACTCTCCTCGGAGGTCTGTGTTTGCATGTTTCTGCATGCAATCTAATGGCTAGCAAAGACACCCACTCCTTTGTGTCTGCTCCTTTCAATGTTTGCTGTAAACTTTTGGGGTAAGCGTTGCATTAGGAGGCAATAGTGGGAGGGCATGTTTTCCCAATACTGCTTGTTTGAAGTAAAGTAAAACGTTCAAGTTTCAAACAGTTATAATGCCTCAAGCTCATATTGCAAAGTGGTGGGTGACGCGGTGATAGCCTGCCTAACATTGACTATGCACTCGAATGGGAGGCGCACTTTAATTTCGAGTTGAGATTGAGAAATAGAAATAGCTCTTTTTAATGGTGGCAATCCAAACCATTTTTAACACATTTAGAATTGTTATTTGTTGCACAATAACTGGGCATATAAAAGCACGTTTCACTCCAGTACCAGAATTTTGAGGAGCTGTTCTCGCACTGTCTGTCAGGTGAAAGGCTATTCCGCTTCTCAAACTAGGCTCTGTATGCTGTCAGCATGTGATAAATAAGCTACATGGTGAATAACAAATATACACACGCGCCAATTTACTTCCACTAAATAATGCTAATTAACCTACTGTATATACCGATAAGCATGATCATCAAATTTATTTTCGGCAGGTAACCAATTAAAGTTTAAAGAGCGACTGCCCCTAAAAAGTATCTAATCCCTTTGAAAATGACCTATGTCGCAATTGACTACAATTAACTACAAAGTGTAAATATTTTGGGTTATGAAGTCAGACTTGTCTAAAACAGAGTTTGGAACCTCAGTGCATCACAACAAGTAAATAAAGGTTGGGTTTGGATGACAATTATGTTAACAAATCATGCCCCCTTTTGCCTAGATCCACTTGCAAATTTCCCCTCCGCCCACTTCACTTTCCTTTATTGGATGGGGCACTGTTTCATTGCCCCCAAAAACATTCAAAGGACAGCAGATTGAAAAGTCCTATATGGATTGACCATTCCTCCACAGCCAGTGACATGTATGCATGCCCAGAATTGAAGTAATGATGGATGGCGCAAAATACAGGTAAATTGAGGGAAACCTGTTTCAGTCTTCCAGAGATTAGAGACTGGGACAGTGGTTCACCTTCCAGCAGGACAATGACCCTAAGCATACTGCTAAAGTAACACTTGAGTGGTTTAAGGGGAACATTTAAATGTCTTGGAATGGCCTCGTCAAAGCCCAGACCTCAATACAATTGAGAATCTGTGATATGACTTGAAGATTGTTGTACACCAGCAGAACCCATCCAACTTGAAGGAGCTAGAGCAGTTTTGCCTTGTAGAATGGGCAAAAGTCCCATTGGCTAGATGTGCCAAGCTTATAGAGACATACACCAAGATACTTGCAGCTGTAATTGCTGCTAAAGGTGGCTCTACAAAGTATTGACTTTGGGTGGGTAAATAGTTATGCACGCTCAAGTTCTGTTTTTTTGTCTTATTTTCTTGTTTGTTTCACACATTTTCAAAGTGGTAGGCATGTTGTGTAAATCAAATGATACAAACCCCACAAAAATACATTTTAATTCCAGGTTGTAAAGGCAACAAAATAGGAAAAATACCAAGGGGGTGAATACTTTCGCAAGCCACTGTAGCTGTCTCATTACAACTTATTTAGGTTGTAGCTCATACAAGTTTGTGTATTGTCTAGATACTGCTGGTTTTGTAACGTTATCATTTGATAATCTTAGCAAGGCAGGCAAGCTAACGTTAGCCTACAAGACAGATATTCAAGTTAGTTTGTGTATTCTGTATTGTCTAAGGCAAAATAAAATAATGGATACAGCTATGTCGGAGTCTTATTAATACAGTGAACAAGGAGCAACAAACTGTAATGGCGAATGTAATACAATTTCGAGCTACAGTCGGTCTACATCTGTTAAACATAGAATTAGGGCTATTTTGTAAATTAGCTTTTTGGTCTTAATTAATGGTTAGGGTTAGCAGTGTAGTTAATGTTAGAGTAAAGGTTAGGGTTAGGTTTAAAATCACATTTTAAGATAAAATTGTAGAAATATGCAGGGTTTATGACTTTGTAGAGGGTCGACTTAAGAGGTTAAATCATTTAGTATCAACCGTTTTAGTTACTGACAGAGGAACATCCAAGGCAAGGGAGGTATAAACTAATCTGGACAGACCTTCAGATTTTGATAAAAGTACACGTCCAGAGAAATTTAAGTTAGCCCTTTCTTTCTGATCTTTGCTAACTTTAATACCAAAATATGTATTTTACAGGGATATTACATACTGAGTTTAAGTCACATCTTTTCAATGCAAATAATTCACATTTCCTAATATTCAGAGATAAACCTGATACATGTGAGAAGGCATTAATACACTCAATAGCTTTCCTGACTTAATTAGGATCTTTAAAAAAAAATGGTGGTGTCGTCAGCCAATTGTGAACATTTTATCTCTTTGTCTTGTATCTGAATACCCCTAAAACTATCCTTATTTATATGAAGTGCCATAACTTGTGTGACCAATAAAAATAAGAAAGGAGAAATTGGGCATCCTTGTTAAAGTCCACGTCTAATGTGGAATCTTTGTGACGTTCCATGGGATAATTTAACAGAGCTTTTACTATTATTGTAAAGTGTCTTAATTACACTTTGAAAATATTGACCAAAACCTCAAAGTCCCAAAAAGAAAATAATGTTCAACTGTATCAAATGCCTTGTAAAAGTCTACAAATAAAATAAATATATCTTCCATAATGTGCTCATTGTAGTCTATCAAGTCCAATACTAGTCGATTACATAGATGTCTGCCCTTCATAAAACCAGACTGGGTATCATCAATGATTTGGTCAAGACCTTTTTTAAGTCTTTCTGCAAAGATAGATGCAAGTAGCTTTCCATCATTGTTCATTAATGTGATTGGTCTCCAATTTTCTAACATCATAGAGTCTTTGTTTCGGTATTATAGAAATTAGGCCCTGTGTCATAGAAACAGGCAGGACATCTAAATCAATTGCCTCCTTTAAAACATTAAATATGAGTTCAATAATATCCTCCTGAAAATATTTATGGACTGATAATGCCATCATTCTCTGGAGATTTGTTCTCTTTTAACTTGCTGATACATTTTTTTATTTCATTGATAGAAATAATTTCATCACAAGACTTTTGTCTTCATCTTCATCTATGAATTTTGCATAGTCTTTGACAGAGTCTAGAAAGGCAGATACGTCACTAGTAGGACAGGCATGACTGGTATAAAGGTTACCACAGAATTCTGAAACATATTTTGAAATATCTTTGGGGTTTTCATTTTCTTTTCCATCTATATTAAGCTTATGAAAAGATGTAAATTCAGAATTTTTTTCTTTCTAGTTTGTAAAAGTATTTTGTATTTTTTTCACCTTCCTCCAACCATCTCCTTCTTGATTTTTACAAATGCCTCTTTTGCTCTCTCTTCATACATCCGGTCCATTTCTAGTTGTAAAGAGAATAACTGACCCTTTCCTTCTTCATCAAGAGATTAGAGAAAGTATTTCCTTAACAAGTTTATCTTCCCTCAATCTTTTAGATTCAGCAATTTCTTTACCTCTCTTCCTGGCTGTTTGTCTTATTTCATACTTCATTAATTCCAAATATTTCCAACAAGACTTAAAAAGTTGAGCTTTCCTCCAATTGTCTTGTATAATATCTTTGGCATCCATCTTGAAATGATCTTCCAACAGTCTACTATTGAGTTTCCAATAACTCCGATTCAGTTTAACTTTAGATCCATTACTATTTAAAAATAAGAATATAACTTTATGATCAGTAAGAATTGATGGTTAAATTGATACCTTGTCTACAGAATTATCTAACGAATTAGAAATCAACCAGAAGTCAATTGTTGACTGTCTGGACATGTCCTTGTTACTCCAAGTGAATTCCTTTTTATCAGGATATTTAGATTTCCAAATATAGACTAATCCAAATCAAAGACCCAAGACATAAATTATTAAACTCAGGATTAACAATTCTGGATCTGACCATGCTGCTGCTCCAGTTTCAACTGTTCTGCCTTATTATTATACGACCATGCTGGTCATTTATGAACATTTGAACATCTTGGCCATGTTCTGTTATAATCTCCACCCGGCACAGCCAGAAGAGGACTGGCCACCCCACATAGCATGGTTCCTCTCTAGTTTTCTTCCTAGGTTTTGGCCTTTCTAGGGAGTTTTTCCTAGCCGCCGTGCTTCTACACCTGCATTGCTTGCTGTTTGGGGTTTTAGGCTGGGTTTCTGTACAGCACTTTGAGATATCAGCTGATGTACGAAGGGCTATAGAAATACATTTGATTTGATTTGATCTGTCAATCATCGCATTAGATACAGAATTAAAATCTCCACCTAAGATAATTTTGATATCCTGAAATACACCTATATATTAATCTCTTCTTCAAATTCTTGAAATAATATCCTGTTGTTTTGTTTGTTGTTGGATGAATAAATATTCCCTAATAAAAACATTTCACTGTTGAAATTTACTGTTAAAATTAACCAATGTCCAGAGCGGTGAGTCTTACAAACTGATGACCTTTCCTTTAAATGCACCTCTCAAAACTGCTACACCTGCAGAGTGGTTATTGCCATTTGATAACCAGATATCGTTACTCCATTGATTTTTCCAAAAAGATAGATCGGAAGAAAAAGCATGAGTCTCTTGTTAAAATGAAAAGTCTGAATTAAACCGTTTGCAATACAGGAAAATAGTATTACGCTTGAGTAAATTACAAATACCCCTGACATTTATTGAACAAAGAGATAGACAAACTTCAACCAACAACCTTGTTATGCTAATATAAGCTTTTCCTATGGATTTGTAACTCAAAAGGATTACCATCCCGTTATTTTAACCTCTCCAACAAAAAACAAAACAAATATTGGTCATAAAGTTACCTAAAGTATTCTTACTCCCACAGGGGGGAGACATTGTGTAGACTTTACAATAAGCAGTTATTCACCTATAGTTAGTGTTTAGTTTACCAGTTCTCAGGTCAGCCTTTTCTCATTCAAGTGTTTGTGTACATTTTTTATGATAAAAGGCTGCTTTTCACTTGGAAATCAGTTTTTTGGACTGACAGTTCTGTCTGAGTTAGACTCTGGCTCTCTCTTAAATGTTCTGATTTGGCCGCATCTTTCCCATCGATGATCATTCTTGCACCGATAAAAAATGCAGTTTTCCCTTCCTTTCGAGCTATAGCCACCATCGGCCACAGTTTCCCTCTTGTCACTTTGTCAGCTGAGGTCAGATCCTCCGTGAACCTCAATTTTTGCTTGATGAGGAATTCACAATTCTTCACTCGCCTCCAGAGAAGATCCTGTGTAGATCTGTTGGTGAACCGGATGATGGTTGTCCTCTGTCTCTTGCCTTGATCCTTGAGTCTTCCCAAACGATGGACGATGTCTACATTTCACTGAACTTTGGCATTTGAATCGGGAATGACAGCTCCACAGATGTCAACAACTCTGCATTTGATGTCCTCACCTGCCTGCTCTGGAATTCCATGGAGCCTCAGGTTCCACCTGCGCTGGTATCTCTCCGCCTCATTCACCTTTTGCTCGAGTTCAGCCACCTTCTTTTAATTTTCCTGGCAGATAACTTCCACTTTCTTCATGTCACTTTTGAGGGTTTTCACTTCTCCAAAGATAAAGGCAACAGATTTTTTAATAGCCTCAATTTTCATCGTATTCTCCTTAACCATGACCTTCAAGCCATAACTTGCAGAAAGTATACTACATTGAAATGTCTCCAACCAGGAAACATTGTTGCTGGTCAAATGCGCTCTCTGTGGCAAAAACTGCAGAGGCGCAACTCACTGACACTCGAAGAGAGTAGGCAATATCACTCTCTCACACTCACACACACACACACACACACACACACACACACACACACACACACACACTTCTAAAAATAGCTGTCCAATGAATGTAGGGGATCTATGAGTCGAATTCACCAATCACATTTTTTTGACAGGACCAAATTATGTCAGGAGACAATTATGATTGGTTGTGATATCTATCTCGTTTTGCATGGCCCGGTGGCTTGCGTCCCAACTAGAGCTCTGGAAATGCAAATGCGCTACGCTAAATGCTAATAGTATTAGTTAAAACTCAAAAGTTCATTAAAATACACATGCAGGGTATCAAATTAAAGCTACACTCGTTGTGAATCCAGGCAACAAGTCAGATTTTTAAAATGCTTTTCGGCGACAGCATGAGAAGCTATTATCTGATAGCATGCACCAATACACTACAACAGAAAGCACAGCAGGGGACGTAAACAAAATAATTAGCATTTCGGCGTTACACAAACTGCACAATAAAATAGAAAACAGTCATTACCTTTCACCATCTTCTTTGTTGGCACTCCTAGATGTCCCATAAACACTATTGGGTCTTTATTTCGATTAAATCGGGCCATATAAAGCCAAGATATCGTTATATGTAGACTGTGTGATAAACGAAAAAAACAGCGATTTCACAACGTAACGTCATTTTTTAAAATTCAAAAAGTAGACGATAAACTTTCACAAATCACTTCGAAATACGTTTGTAATGCTACTTTAGGTATTAGTAAACGTTAATAAGCGATAAAAATCATCCATAGGCGATGTAGAAATCATTAGCTGTCGTCTTGGAAAAAATTTCAGGAGAGAGCTCTTCCGGAATGATCTGGGCGGAGACCGGAGGTACGTCGTGCCCCTCTTTCGGTTCAACCAAGAATCAAAGAGGATTCAATTCACAAGGCTCTAGACAACATGGGGATGCTGTGGGAGTTGAATGCTCGGTCTTATCTAATTCGGCTCACTGTTAACAATTGCTGGAAGTGGCGCAAGGATATTTATTTCCATTTTCTGTGATCAGGTTTTCCTGCGCTTTCCGATGTAACGCACGTTATGTAATAGCCACAGTCGTGATTTAACCAGTTTTAAAAACGTCCGAGGGTTTCCTATCCACACATTCTAACCATATGAACGTACTATATTCCTGGCATGAGTAGCAGGGCGCTGAAATGTTGCGCGATTTTTAACAAAATGTTCAAAAAAGTAGAGGGTCGACTGAAGAGGTTAACGGGGCAGCGAAACAACGTTTAACTGCAGTGCACTTCATATGTGCAAGTAAAATTTGCCTGTTCGAGACTGACCAACACTTTTAACATATTGATCTTGTTGAAGCGCAGCTTTTTAGCCCACATTTCGGATTTGAAATGGGTGTTCTACCAATGTGCAGCATATTTCATGAACTTCAGATTGTACACAACACGGGCTACTTTTCAGCCTTACCATCACCATCATTGGCAGCAGGTAGCCTAATACGATTTATTATAATTTGAAACGGTTGATTTAACTGAAATTAACAGCTGTGACCAATCAGTCGTGTCTCTTGATTGGATGTTACTGTGGCATGGCAAAAGCCCTAGAACATGGTTTCCCAAACTTGGTCTTGGGCCCCCGTGCACGTTTTGGTATTTGCCCAGGTACTACACATCTGATTCACATAACTAACTCTTTAGCAAGTTTTGGTTATTTGAATCAGTTGTGTAGCGCTAGGGCAAAACCCAACAGGGGATGCCCCAGGACCGCGTTGGGAAACAATGCTCTTGTCTAGAACATGTGAAAAATAACCAAGCATAGTCTATTTCTTATTTATATAGACATCTCTGAATGGAGGCCCAACCAGCCTCACCAGTTAGCCACAGATGCAAAAGATATGGCGTTTTATACAGCATGTTGTTTCGAAGGAGACCATTGCTACCAGTCCATGTATAGCACAAGTCTTGTTCAGTGTTGCAATGTTTGACATCTCGGGAGTGCATTGCAATTAATGGAGCGTGACTAGTATCTGGTAGCATAGCCTAGTGGTTTGATATTTTTTTAAGATGTTGCATGTGCAAGCCTTTATGAATCTCAGAAAGCAATTATTTGGTTCATGTAGCCTAATAATGGAGATGTTGTCAGTCAAACGGCTGCGGAGCAGACATCGTTCATAAGTGGATGTTTTGTTGCTGCAAAGTAGCCTAACCAGATTATAGCCAGCCTAAAATGTTTCAATTTAATTTAGAAAATGTATACAATTTACACCAATAGTCTTGCTTAACTGACCCCAATTTTAGTCTTATGTGATTTGAAATTGATGCAAGTATTTTCCTAACGTGCTGACGAGACCACACGTGTGCGCCATCATGCTCAGACGCGATGAGTACACGCAGGTTGAAATATTAAAAAGAACTCTGAACCAACTATATTAATTTGGGGACAGGTCGAAAAGCAAAACATGTATGGCTATCTAGCCTGCTGTTGCTAGCGAAAGTTACTCGCATAGTATGTCATCAGTAGTGTTGATTGATTAATTTCAGTCAATAAATTTGGATTAAAAATGCCTAGGTAGCTGAGCCACCCGAAGTTTGACGATCTAAACCACATGTTATCACATTCAAATGTTCTATTAACACAAATAAATGGGCCTATTTTATGCTATAAATGCATGATGTTACCACTTCCTTTCCCCTGGCCAGCAGGGATCAGAGCACATAGGCTTCTCTAGGGTACCTAAAGCTGTGGTTATCAGTAGGCTATAGTTTAGACTGATTTCCCTCATGATTTGTCAATTTGTGCACAATTAATCTGTGCTTCAGTCTGAACAACAGTACTTTCTCCCTGTTTTCAATGCTTTTGTGTACATTTTTTATTGAACTAAATCAAGTGCTGTTGAAAATGCCATCTCACCATACAGGCCAGCAGCCCTGCTGTGCTGATCTCTGCGACATGGATAGATTGAAATATCCTATGTGTCCTATTGTATCCTATTGTATTGACGGGAGTGGATTTCCATTGATTTTAGTGTTACTTATTATTACACAATAAAATCAATTAAAACCATAGTCTGATCTCTCACTCAATAATACTGACCATAAGGTTTATTCTTCTGAAACACATTGCATTCATATGCATGTCGATCAGTGTGTTTCAGTATGCTTATATCCAAACTGTATCAAATGTCAGCAGTGACCAATTCCTGTGCACATGAGTAACTTGACATGATTGGCTAAGATTGTAAAAGGGGTAGTTATGCCCTTTGCCTAGGGCAGATTTTTATTTTCAGCTGTTCTTTGTCAAACCTACATCCTGCAATACCTCCAAGCAGATGACCCTGCTTTTAATGAATCTTCAAGATCTAGGATCAAATCTGAATATATTTAATATAACGAATGGAGAACTGAATGACTGCATTCTGGGGGAAAGGAAGATGCATGCAATGTGTCATGTCAACTGAATGAGTCTTGGGGAAGCCGGAAGTTCAGTGGCTTCCTTAAAAGGACACTAAATATGCTCTGTGAGTCATTCATTGCACCACAGAACTGAGAATGTATATATTAACTGTTCCTCCACATGTACATGCTGCTTAGGATATGTGATGGTCAAAAAGAGCTGATTTGATGTTTGAACGTGAGGCTGTGGTTTACCCAGCTGTTCTGCCCTGTGAGCCAAAAGAAACAATTAGCACAACTATGATGTCATAAAACATCAATGCTGTTGCTACTACTACTTTTGTTGGTGGTCTGGTAGCTGTCTGAAATGCAATGCACCTTGTGATCTTTTCTATTAATGCATTCTAATCATGTGTTTTTGTTTGTTCCTCAACCAGACATGCTTGGAGTTGGAACGGTATCTACAGAGCGAGCCTTACATCTCAACAACTCCAATATCAAGTTCAAGAAGCAGGAGCATGACCTGTGGAGCAAGCTGATCCTGGCCTGTGGGGAAGAAGCGATTGACTCCGACTCAAAGATCCGTCTGGTCAAAGAGGACAATCAGGATAGCCCAATCTTGGAAACCAAAAGTGTAAACTCTGACGCCAACAGCGACGCATCAGATAGTTCTGGGGTGCTCACGCAAACACACAGCTTTTACCTCAAACCCTCTGGGGTCGGTTGTGGCCTGTTCTGGACCTTTTAGCGCTTCTGTCATTGGCACTCCACCATCCTCCCCAGAAGTCAGCTCGGACCTCAGCATCTCACAAGGATGGGGAAGCATACACACGGAATTGCACTTGCCGGTAGAAATGCGGACAGGCGGCATCGGGAAGAACTCGGGAAAGACTAGGCTGGTCAGTGGAGATCCATCGCCGGATGGGACGAGACGGGTGCACAAGTGTCACTTCAACGGATGCCGCAAGGTTTACACAAAGAGTTCGCACTTAAAAGCACACCAGCGCACTCATACAGGTTGTGAAACACACATTTCCCAATGCTATCACACCAGAGGTCTCTGTCTTTGGTGTTTACATTGCATTGCATTGCATAAAAACAACCAGTGGCCAAAGTGACATTGATGGCACAAAGCTTTCTCACTTCAAATCAAATGTTAATTGTCACATGTGCCGAATACAACAGGTGTAGGTAGACTTTGCCGTGAAATGCTTACTTACAAGGCCCTTAACTAACAATGCATTTCTTGAAATTAAGTAAAGAAAATATTTCCTAAATTAACTAAAGTAAAAAAATATATAAAATCAAAATGTAACAAGAAAATTACATAACAATAACGAGGCTATATACAGGGTAGAGGTTAATCGGAATGGCCGATTTAATCAGGGCCGATTTCAAGTTTTCATAACAATCGGGAATCTGTATTTTGGGGCGCCGATTTGCCTATATATATATATTAATTTTTTTTAAATTAATATATATATATTTTAATGTACCTTTATTTAACTAGCTGACTGAGCAGTGGTAGGCAGAAGCAGGAGCGTAAACATTCATTCAAACAGCACTTTTGTGCATTTTGCCAGCAGCTCTTCGTTGTGCGTCAAGCATTGCGCTGTTTATGACTTCAAGCCTATCAACTCCCGAGATGAGGCTCGTGTAACCGAAGTTAAATGGCTAGATAGTTAGCGCGCGCTAATTGTCATTGTGTTGCTGGTTCGAACCCAGGGAGGAGCGAGGAGTGGGACGGAAGCTATACTGTTACACTGGCAATACTAAAGTTCCATAAGAACATCCAATAGTCAAATGTATATGTAATACAAATGGTATATTAAGTTAAAATAAGTGTTCTTTCAGTATTGTTGTAATTGTCATTATTATAAATAAATAAAATTGGCCGATTTAATCGGTATCGGCTTTTTTGGTCCTCCAATAATCGGTATCGGTGTTGAAAAATCATAATCGACTTCTAATTCAGGGGGTACTGATACCGAGTCAATGTGTTGGGGTACATGGTAGTCGAGGTCTTTGTAAAGTGACTGCATAGATGATGAACAGTGAGTAGCAGCTGTGTAAAAAGGGGGGGAGGGGGTGTTAAAGTAAATAGTTCAGGTGGCCATTTGGGGGTAGAAGCTGTTAAGGAGCCTTTTGGCCCTAGACTGCGCTCATAGCACTTGCTATGCGGTAGCAGAGAAGTCTTGGGTGACTGGAGCCTTTGACAATTTTTGGGGGGCATTCCTCTGTCACTACCAAGTGTATATAGGTCCTGTATGTCAGGAAGCTTGGCCACAGTGATGTACTGGGATGTACGCACTACCCTCTGTAGTGCCTTGCGGTCAGATGCCGATCAGTTTCCATACCAGGTGGTGATGCAACCGGTCAGGATGCTCTCAATGGTGCAGCTGTAGAACTTTTTGACTATCTGGGGATCCATGCCAAATCTTTTTCTGTCTCCTGGGGAGGGGTAAGGTGTTGTCGTGCCCTCTTCACAACTGTCTTGGTGTGTTTGGACCTTGACCGTTTGATGTGGACACCAAGGAACTTGAAGCTCACAACCTGCTCCACTACAGCCCTATCGATGAGAATGGGGGTGTGCTCGGTCCTCCTTTTTCTATAGTCCACAATCATCTCCTCTCTTGATCACGTTGAGGGAGAGGCTGTTATCCTGGCACAACACTGCCAGGTCTCTGACCTTCTCCCTATAGGCTGTCTCATTGTTATCAGTTATCAGGCCTACCACTGTTGCCAGAACTTAATGATGGTGTTGGAGATATGCTTGGCCACGCAGTTATGGGTGAACAGAGTGTACAGGAGGGGACTAAGCTTTCACCCCTGAGGGGCCCCACTATTGAAGATCAGCGTGGCAGATGTGTTGTTGCCAACCACTTGGGGGAGGCCGTCAGGATGTCCAGGATCCAGTTGCAGAAAGAGAGGTGTTTAGTCCTAGGGTCCTTTCCTTAGTGAAACTTTGTGGGTACTATGGTGTTGAATGCTGAACTGTAGTCAATGAACAGCATTCTCACGTAGGTGTTGCTTTTGTCCAGGTGGGAAAGGGCAGCGTGGAGTGCGATTGTGATTGCATCATCTGTGGATCTGTTTGGGCGGTATTCAAATTGGAGGGGGTCTAGGGTTTCTGGCATGATGCTGTTGAGAGCCATGACTAGCTTGCCTTCATTACTGTTACACACAAGTCATATGTTACTTAGCTGCATGAAATTGCTATTCTTTATTTCACGAAATTGTATTGTCTGTCTTGTTTGTGTAATGTAATCAAAGTTACAGATCCAGTTCATTGCGAGTCCTCATGCAGTCAGAGTGCCACAGTGCAGTTACTCAGAATATTGGCCACGCATGACTGTGACCTAATCTACCTTGCATGTGTCTGAATGCTGAGGGGAAGGGGAGACGGTCACACTGAAAGGCAGCCACAGTGCACATGGGGATGGAATGGACTTAGTTTACGTCCCAAATGGCACCCCATTCCCTTTTATAGTGCACTACCTTGACCAGTGCACTATTTCTCATGGTCTGAGAGTCTTTAGGTGCCTTTTGGTGAACTCCAAGTGGGCTGTCATGTGCCTTTTACTGAGGAGTGACTTTCATCTGGTCACTCTACCACAAAGGCCTGATTGGTGGAGTTCTGCAGAGATGGTTGTTCTTCTGAAGTTTCTCCCATCTCTACAGAGGAACTCTGGAGCTCTGTCAGAGTGACCATCGGGTTCTTGGTACCCTTGACCAAGGCCCTTCTCTCCCGATTGCTCAGTTTGGCCGGGCGGCCGGCTCTAGGAAGAGTCTTGGTGGTTCCAAACATCTTCCATTTAAGAATGATGGAGGCCATAGTGTTCTTGGGGACCTTCAATGCTGCAGACATGTTTTGGTACCCTTCCCCAGATCTGTGCCTCGACACAATCCTGTCTCTGAGCTCTAGGACAATTCCTTCAACTTCATGGCTTTGTTTGCTCTCACATGCACTGTCAACGGTGGGGCCTTTTATATAGACAGGTGTGTGTTTCTTTCCAAATCATGTACAATCCAATTGAATTTACCACAGGTAGACTCCAATCAAGTTGTAGAAACATCTCAAGGATGACCAATGGAAACAGGATGCGCTTCAGCTCAATTTCGAGTCTCATTGCGAAGGGTCTGAATACCTATGTAAAGGTATTTCGGTTGCAATTTTTTTAAATAAATGTGTAACATTCGCCTTGTCATTGTACAAACATTTTCGCTTTGTCATGATTGGGTATGGTGTGTAGATTGAGGAAAACATTTTAGCCATTTTTAAAATAAGGCTGTAACGTAACAATGTGGAAAAAGTCAAGGGGTCTGAATACTTTCAGAATGCACTGTAGGTATAGGGAATTAGTGCCATTTGGTGTACAGCCATTAGCTATGGCTCTTAAAAACAGATTTAGTTTCAGCATTGGAAAGGGGAGACTGACCATTCCTTATTTTTGATTAGCAGTGTGAAATTACGTGTGGCTTTCTCTACGAGCTCGGACTCTTAAGACTGCAATTACGTCCAACGAATAAGAGGACTTTCTTTGGTCGTATCATGGTTTTGAGTTGGGTGACAGGTTCATTGGAATTAGACTAGATTCTACTGTAGTGTCTGAGTAAAGTTGTGTAGCTGGCAAGTGATTACCGCCATATTATTTCCATTCTCTTTACTACCAAAGGTCTTTGACCAGAAGGAACGATAACAATGACCTTAGCTTAGCACACAGCATGTTTCACATTGACTAGAGGTTAAAAATTGATAGTACAATATTGCATTAATTTCACAGGTGATGTTTTTGTTTATTTCATAGGTGAAAAACCATACAAGTGTTCATGGAAGTGGCGATATGCACGGAGTGATGAGCTAACCAGACACTTCAGGAAGCACACTGGGGCCAAGCCATTTAAATGCAGTCACTGTGAAAGGTAAGCGCCATCACTATGCTATCTACAATTGAGACCACCTGCACCTGAGTGTTTACACAATCCCTCTTGATACCATATACTCAAGTGTGAGTTAGTATTAGAGGTCGACCGATTAACCGGAATGGCCGATTAATTAGGGCCGATTTCAAGTTTTCATAACAATCGGAAATCGGTATTTTTGGATGCCGATTTGGCAGATTTTTTTTTTTTTAATTATATATATATATTTTTTACATACCTCTTATTTAACTTGGTAAGTCAGTTAAGAGCACATTCTTATTTACAATGACGGCCTAGGTTCAGTGGGTTAACTGCCTTGTTCAGGGGCAGAAGGACAGATTTTTACCTTGTCAGCTCGGAGAATCGATCTTGCAACCTTACAGTTAACTAGTCCAACGCTCTAACCGCTCTAATCCTCACGAGGAGCCTGCCTGTTACGTGACTGCAGTAAGAAGCCAAGGTAAGTTGCTAGCTAGCATTAAACTTATCTTATAAAAAAACTATCAATCATAATCACTAGTTAACTACACGTGGTTGATATTACTAGTTTATCTAGCGTGTCCTGCGTTGCATATAATCGATGTGGTGCGCATTCGTGAAAAAGGACTGTTGTTGCTCCAATGTGTACCTAACCATAAACATCAATGCCTTTCTTAAAATCAATACACAGAAGTATATATTTTTAAACCTGCATATTTAGCTCAAATAAATCCAGGTTAGCAGGCAATATTAACCAGGTGAAATTGTCACTTCTCTTGCGTTCATTGCACGCAGAGTCAGGGTATATCCAACAGTTTGGGCCGCCTGGCTCGTTGCGAACTAATTTGTCCGAATTTTACGTAATTATGATATAACATTGAAGGTTGTGCAATGTAACAGGAATATTTAGACTTAGGGATGCCACCCGTTAGATAAAATACGTAACGCTTCTGTATTTCACTGAAAGAATAAACGTTTTGTTTTTGAGATTATAGTTTCTAGATTCGACCATATTAATGACCTACGGCTCGTGTTTCTGTGTTATAATTAAGTCTGATTTGATAGAGCAGTCTGACTGAGCGGTGGTAGGCAGCAGCAGGCTCGTAAGCATTCATTCAAAAATCACTTTTGTGCGTTTTGCCAGCAGCTCTTCGCTGTGTTTCAAGCATTGCGCTGTTTATGACTTCAAGCCTATCAACTCCCGAGATTAGGCTGGTGTAACCGATGTGAAATGGGTAGCTAGTTAGCGGGGTGCGCGCTAATAGCATTTCAAACGTCACTCGCTCTGAGACTTGGAGTGGTTGTTCCCCCTGCTCTGCATGGGTAACGCTGCTTCGAGGTTGGCTGTTGTCGATGTGTTCCTGGTTCGAGCCCAGGTAGGAGCAAGGAGAGTGACGGAAGCTACACTGTTACACTGGCTATACTAAAGTGCCTATAATAACATCCAATAGTCATAGGTATATGAAATACAAATCGTATAGAGAGAAAGAGTCCTATAATTCCTATAATAACTACAACCTAAAACTTCTTACCTGGGAATATTGAAGAATCATGTTAAAAGGAACCACCAGCTTTCATATGTTCTCATGTTCTGAGCAAGGAACTTACACGTTAGCTTTCTTACTTGGCACATATTGCACCTTTACTTTCTTCTCCAACACTTTGTTTTTGCATTATTTAAACCAAATTGAACATGTTTCATTATTTACTTGAAGCTAAATTGATTTTATTGATGTATTATATTAAGTTAAAATAAGTGTTCATTCAGTATTGTTGTAATTGTCATTATTACAAATACATTTTTAAAAATTGTCCGATTTAATCGGTATTGGCTTTTTTTTGGGGTCCTCCAATAATCGGTATCGGCATTGAAAAATCGGTCGACCTCTAGTTAGTATGTCCATTCATTCATGTGAATAGCATTGCATTGTTAACCAGTGCTTCCTGAAAATGCTTAGTCAAATGTGTAATTCATACTTAAAATATGTCATTATATTGCTAGCCTGTATGTTCATTTGGGATCTGTACTTGTATCCTAGACATATACAGTTTTCTTTTGTTGTAGTACACCAGTTCACACTTTCCATCTCTCGGTTTGCCACCAGGTGTTTCTCCAGGTCCGATCACCTTGCCCTCCACATGAAGAGACACCTCTGAGCGTCACGGAGCGATGTAAGCCATTTAGCGAAACAAACTAACGCAGCAAAGGGGAATGTCGTCTCATAACCAGGCTTATGGTTGAACTGCCCTTCAGAGGACTGAGCTAGGGACCGTGTTCAAGCCAAAACATGCCATTTTGCACCATACCCAGTGCCTCCGGGATGGACGAACCCCTTGGAGAAAACTAATGACAAAATTATGTATGGAAGGAAGCAGACAACTTAATTGAGGGACTGGAAGGAAAGGGAAATTAAGACAAAAAAAATAAATGAATGCATTGTATGTGTGTTTGGCGCGTGATGTATTGAGGTGGCGCAACTGTCTCCTGGACAACCGATAGACAGTTTGAAGTACCAGTGTAAGATAAGCATGTGTGGACTGCGAATGTCTGACTGGGTTGACTTGCCAGTGTGCAAACAGGGGGAAGCAAAGGTCTTGTGGTACCGGTGTTTCTGTGGACTGAATGGTATTGGGGAACACGTTCTGTTTCCTTGTGGTCGCGAGTGAGTACGGGTGTGTGACAAAAGTGTCTACCTGCCTGTCAAGCAGCAGCGAGACTGGGCTAATTATTTAAAAAATATGTTTTTGCCAGAATCCTTGAGGGTTTGTGGTTGGGGGTGATGTTGTATCCCCTCCAGATAGCAGAGGCCAGGGCAGAAACTCCACAATGTGAGCTTTTTCTAGTGTTTGGTGCAGCTGTTAAATGTGTTTTTTATAACACAGCTAATGTGCTTCGGCTATAACACAACGAACTATACTATAACTTCAGTATCATAGACAGGTGTTGCATGGTTCTGGAGTTAGTTTATTTGCTTTTCCTGTTATTCCGTAATCAGGACTGCAAATAGATTTCAATAAAAGTGCAGCTAAATACCAACAGTTAAATGTTACAATATTGTACATAAAAGCCTTGATTTTAGATTTTGTTTTAATGTATTCAGTACTTTCTTTGGTTGGAGAAATCACTATTGCCTACTTAACTGAATCATTCATGAAGCTATTTTTTTCACTCATCTGTGCCTTTTAGGACTCTTGAATTTCTACCTGATAATGCACTGTTAACTTAACGGTGTCTTACGTAAGTGACTTAGACTTGTGGTTTGGTTTTCTCCTGGTGGGGGGTTCATGTTGTATGGGTGATATGAAAAGATTTGTTAAGGCTCAATTTCACATGAACTTACTTGCACCGTTCCTTGTTTTTAGAGAAAGCTACCCCTATATTAGCCCGCATGTAGCTTGTGAATAAAGTGTTTGTTTATAACATGCAGAGTAAAGATACTCTGTTAGATCATCAGGGTGCTTTTGTTTTTGCTGTAACCTGTCTATATAGTACATTCAGACCCAATGTAAATAGACTCAATGTAAATATAATTTAAAGGGATATCTTCAAGTCATCATGTAGAGCACTTTAAACAATGTATTATTAAACAAATGTACTAGTGTGTACTGTATGTTGTTCCACATTTGGTGTTGCGTAAAAATGTAGCTCGACGGTACAAAACAACCTGATGAGACTATAGGGCTAAGTCCGGGATGGCACCCCGTTATAGGGCACTACTTTCAACCAGACCCCTATGTACTGTGGTCAAAAGTAGTGCACTATATGGCATAGGGTGCACTTTCAGATGCGCACTAGAGCATGGAGCTTTTGGTTTGCGTAAAGACAAGGTTGACTTGACGGGAAAGTGATAGTGCTGCAGCTGGGTTCAACAATGTCTGGGCTTTGGGTTTGTAGAGCACCCAGGGCCCAGTCTCACTCTCACTGTAGACCAATATTCCCCCCTCTAAGGAAAAACCCTAAAGTTGTATTGTAATTATCAAGCTCTAGTTGGACAGGCCTTACCTTGTATTGTATTTCTAATAAATGTTTTGCTGGTATAGAATCTGTTAGAATGCTGATTTTGGGAGTTTGCTATTGACCCATTTTGGGCATTTATTTGTTTTAGTCCAAGCAGCTACAGTGTTATCAAAACCAATGGTGAACAAGATTCTGTAGAAAATGTAAAAGATCAATCCATCTCTCCCCGTTCGAAACTGATTATGTACATGCATGGAAAAATGTGACATATTTCGTCAATGTTATTTGCCCTGTGTATAAACAGTACAATAGGATGTTAATGGATGGGGAATTTAGCGACTATGATATTTTTGCAGGGTAAGGGACCAAAATAATGTTAAAGGATCATTTATTGTACCATGTGTCATTAAATGTCTAAGGCTAGAATCAAGGATTAAAAATTGAAGTATAACAAAAGTACATGGACTTATTCTATTCAATATCATGGCCATGCTGTGGGTGAAAAGGAGTTTGTTGCAGCAAGATCAGTGAAGCAGGGCCACAATATTTTCAGTACATTCAGAAAGTTTTCAGACTCCTTGACTTTTTCTACATTCTGTTAGGTTATAGCCTTGATCCTAAAATGGATAAAAATCCAACTGAGAAAATGAGGGAGGAAGGCCTTGCTCAGGGAGGTGACCAATAACCCGATGGTCATTCTGACAACTCCAGCGTTCCTCTGTGGAGATGGCAGAACCTTCAGAAGGACAACCATCTCTGCAGCACTCCACCGATCAGGCCTTTATGGTAGTGGCCAGATGGCTGCCACTCCTCAGTAAAAAGGCACATGACAGCCCGCTTGGAGTTTGCCAAAAGACACCTAAAGACTATGAGAAACAAGTTTCTCTTGTCTGATGAAACCAAGATTGAACTCTTTGGACTGAATGCCAAGTGTCTCGTCTGGAGGAAACCTGGAACTATCTGTACGGAGAAGCATGGTGGTGGCAGCATCATGCTGTGGGGAATGTTTTTCAGCAGCAGGGACTGGGAGACTAGTCAGGCTCGAGGTAAAGATGAACGGCGCAAAGTACAGAGAGATCCTTGAGACAAACTCCAAATACTGGTGTCAAGCTTGTACCGTCATACCCAAGAAGGCTTGAGGCTGTAATCGTTGCCAAAGGTGCCTTAATGTACCAAGTAAAGGGTCTGAATACTTATGTAAATTTGATATTTCAGTTTTGTATTATGTATAATAGGCAAACATTTCTAAACCTGTTTTTGCCTTGTCATTATGAGGTATTGTGTGTAGATTGATGAGGATGAAATAAAATGAGAAGGCTGTAACAAAATGTGGACAAAGTCGTGGGATCTGAATATTTTCCGAATGCTCTGTATTTTAGTTCAGAGGATTAGCACAAACATTACAATGCCAGCAACAGTAATGCTTTTTGGGGGCAAGGAATAGAAGTAGAACATTCTGTCTTTGTAACAGAACAGCAGCCAATATCATTCAGGTGGTAATCAAACCTTATTTGTTTGCGTCTTAACCAACAGTTTCCATCACTGTCTGCATCCAAATGGTTTCCGATTAGTGTAGTACTTCTGACCAGGGATCATAGGGTTCTGTTCAAAGGTATTGCACGATACAGGGAATAGAGTGTCATTCTCTATATGTCTATCTCTTCCACACACAGCTCCCCTTGTTCCCTACAGAATGTTTGTAATAAATAAAGACACAAAAAAAACATTAAGATTATTTTTGCTCTGACAATTTATAGTTTTGGAAAATTGTTATTTCTGTGTGAATGTATATTTTTATTGAAATAATATGAGTCTTATCAGGCTTATGCTTTGTTTCATTTTTTTCTCTTTACTACAAGTCTAAGTTTAAAAGGCTTCTTAACAGCTTCTACCCCCAAGCCATAAGTCTCTTGAACAGTTAATCAAATGGCTACCCGGTCTATTTGATTGTCCCCCACCCCACATTTTTACACTGCTGCTACTCTCTGTTTATTATCCATGCATAGTCACTTTACCTCTACCGACATGTACAGTGCCTTGCGAAAGTATTCGGCCCCCTTGAACTTTGCGACCTTTTGCCACATTTCAGGCTTCAAACATAAAGATATAAAACTGTATTTGTTTGTGAAGAATCAACAACAAGTGGGACACAATCATGAAGTGGAACGACATTTATTGGATATTTCAAACTTTTTTAACAAATCAAAAACTGAAAAATTGGGCGTGCAAGATTAAGTTCATTGGTGTACTTTTGTTTCCCTTTTGTCTTTGTATGGGTTATGTCAGTGCTACACTGTGCATTCAGAAATTATTCAGACCCCTTGGCTTTTTTCACATCTTTTTATTAAATATTTTTTTCCCGTCATCAATCTACACACAATATCCCATAATGACAAAGCAAAAACAGGTTTTTAGAAATTTCAGCAAATGCATTAAAAATGATAAACTGAAATATTACATTTGGGTAGTTACGTTACAGCCTTATTCTAAAATTGATTAAATTGTGGTTTTTTCTCATATATCTACACACAATATCCCATCATGTCAAAGCGAAAAAAGGTTTGTACATTTTATTTACATAAGTATTCAGACCCTTTGCTATGAGACTCGAAATTGAACTCAGGTGCATCCTGTTTCCATTGATCATCCTTGAGACGTTTCTACAGCTTGATTGGTGTCCACCTGTGGTAAATTAAATGGATTGTACATGATTTGGAAAGGCACACACCTGTCTATGTAAGGTCCCACAGAGCATGTCAGCGCAAAAACCAAGCCATGAGGTTGAATTGTCTGTAGAGCTGCAGGACAGGATTGTGTCGAGGCACAGATCTGGGGAAGGGTACCAAAACATTTCTGCAGCATTGAAGGTCCCCAAGAACACAGTGGCCTCCATCATTCTTAAATGGAGGAAGTTTAGAACAACCAAGACTCTTCCTAGAGCTGGCCGCCCGGCCAAGCTGAACAATCGAGGGAGAAGGGCCTTGGTCAGGGAGGTGACCAAGAACTCGATGGTCACTCTGACAGAGCTCCAGAGTTCCTCTGTGGAGATGGCAGAACCTTCCAGAAGAACAACCATCTCTGCAGCACTCCACCAATCAGGCCTTTATGGTAGAGTGGTGAGATGGAAGCCACACCTCAGTAAAATGCACATGGCACCCCGCTTGGGGTTTGCCAAAAGGCACCTAAAAGATTCTCAGATCTGATGAAACCAAGATTGAACTCTTTGGCAAGAATACCAAGCGTCACTTCTGGAGGAAACCTGGCACAATCACTACGGTGAAGCACGGTGGTGGCAACATCATGCTGTGGGAATGTTTTCAGTGGCAAGGAATGGGAGACTAGTCAGGATCGAGGTATAGATGAACAGGAAAAGTACAGAGATCCTTGATGAAAACCTGCTCCAGAGTACTCAGGACCTCAGTCTGGGGCGAAGGTTCACCTTCCAACAGTACAACAACTCTAAGAACACAGTCAAGACAATGCAGGAGTGGCTTCAAGTCTCTGAATGTTCTTGAGTGGCCCAGCCAGAGCCTGGACTTGTGAACACGATCAAAATCTCTGGAGAGAACTGAAAATAGCTGTGCAGCAACGCTCGCTGACAGAGCTTGACAGGATCTGCAGAGAAGAATAGGAGAAACTCCCCAAATACAGGTGTGCCAAGCTTGTCGTGTCATACCAAGAAGACTTGAGGCTGCTAAAGGTGCTTCAACAAAGTACTGAGTGAAGGGACTGAATACTTATGTAAATGTAATATTTAAGTTTGACATTTTTAATACACTTACTAAAATTTCTAAAACATGCTTTTGCTTTGTCATTATGGGGTACTGTGTGTAGCTTGATGAGGGGGAAAAAATAATTTCATCATATTAAGGCTGTAACGTAACAAAATGTGGAAAAAGTCAAGGGGTCTGAATACTTTCCAAAGGGTTAAATAATGTTAAATTATGTAAGTAAGCCTAAATCAATGTGTTCAATGCACTCACTGCAAGAAATTGTTAAATGCCATATTACTGGCGTATTATGGTTTTAAATGAAGTTTATCGACTATTCAAAATCTGGCATATTTATATAACTTTTCTGCGAATATTTGAATCACGGCTTTAAATAGCTTAGCAAAGTGGCAACTGTACATGTTTAACGACGTAGGTTCTTTATTAGTCTGGGTCAGAGAGCTGCAGCAAGTCCACCATCATGTCCACTGATGCCTGTGTAAGCCCAGTGTACAGTATGTTCTGCAGGCTGACATTGACAAAGGTCTGTCTTTGCAAGAGGCAGCAGAGCAGTTCGTCCAGCACAATCCCAACGTGTCAGATGGAATCAGTATGGTTATTTGCATTTTAATTATGAGAAGGTCAGCCAGTGTTTGTTCGCTCATGTTATGCTTCATGTGATTAAACATGCGGACTAATTTATGGAGCATTCAGGACACTTTGACCCTGTCACACAGTTTACAATCTCCACATGGCGCCAACGCTGACATGTAAAGAACATTGCAGTAATTTATGCTTGGAAGGATAAAGACGAGGGTGAAAAAATCTGTGGTAAACATTTAGGCTACTTCCATTTAGATTCTCTTGGAATTTGTCAAAGCAGGACTGTCGTTGTTGTACCTCAGCATCTATCTATGAGTTTCCCACACTAAATTGCTCTTGCTTGTACAATTCACATTCTCATTTCAGTTCTCATGATGTTTTACAACCTTTTGCGGCAGGCATGTGGTTAGAGCGTCGAACCAGTAACTGAAAGGTTGCTAGATCAAATCCCAGAGCTGACAAGGTAAAAATCTGTCATTCTGCCCCTGAACAATGCAGTTAACCCACTGTTACTAGGCCGTCATTGAAAATAAGAATTTGTTTTTAACTGACTTGCCTAGTTAAATAAAGGTCAAATAAATTAAAATAAACATTTCTTATTCCGACTGAGCCATCAGAGGGTACACAACACAAACCATGAGATGAAATTACACATACATAGTTGATATAATTTTACATACTATAGCTAGTAGTTTCAAATATTTTCCATGCAGTGCAAACAAGACCACAACTCTCCCAATTCATTTCCCATGGAATGTTGCTCCAATTCACATCCCATTCTACATAAACCCCACTCTCTCTCTAAATGAATATCTTACAGATGTCATTCACCCACAGAACACAGTCACAACAGTAACTGGGCTCTGCTCTGCTCCACTCTATTCACTTCTCATACTCAGGCTGTTCCATATTTGCATACAGTATTGCTATGGGTGGAGGGCTGCGGAAGGGCTCTTGCTCTAGCTAGCTCGTCTGTCTTTCTCACACGGGAGACCAAACACTGTGACATAATTGTTCTGTACTGCACATTATTAACAGTCACTTGCTGTGAATACCACTTTCCATGCTTGGCTGAGAAATATTTATGGCTGGAAATTAGTCATTTGTTATTAGGGGCTTGATTTTTTTTTTTAAAGCATTCCCACCCTCACTTGCCAAATATTTGGCCACCCAGATCAAAATATGCAAGAATTGGAGAGACAAAAGCCATGTACCTGCTGAGGGCTCAGTTGTTAGGCTTTAATTTCAGTGCTGTACTTTTCCTATGAACACACCACATGATAGCCCCCTCTTCATATAAGATGAGTCAGCAATCTCACCATCAGAAGCCCTGGTTTTCATGTCTGATTGCATATCGTCAATTCCATACTTCAAAGTCAGCTCTGTAGAACAATCAGTCCGAACCATAGTCTCCTCTAGGGTTTTAAAGAGTCAACCAAGGCAAACAGCTATTAGAGGTTATGACATGACACCCTCACACCCCTCATCCTCCTTCAGAGACATTACTCGGGACTGAGAGTTACTTCAGGGTAGCTTCCCAAATGGAACCATATTCCCTATATTGTGCACTACTTTTGCCCAGGGCTCATAGGGCAGTGCACTATATAGGCAATAGTAGTGCACTATTTAGAGAATAGGGTGCCATTTAGAACGAAGACCATATAATTCCCTTATTATGAGCTGGTGTCCTCACATTGGAACGGTGATTTTCCCCGTGAGGTCATTTCCCCTCTCTGTGAGATCAGCTTGGTGATGGTTCCCCATAATTAGGCCTCTGAAGGATCACTCCATCCATTTCCCAACAATACTGTGCTGCTCTGCCTGGCCTGTGCCAAGCTCTCTCATTTCCTGGAAGTAGACTTGTACTTAAAAAGGGGAGGGCACCGCTCTGGTCTGGTCTCCACCTCGCAATGAGTCACTCTAGTCTCTGCAGAATTGAGTTGTGACAGAAACATTTTAACAAATGAAACAGAACTGAAAAAGAATCAGTCCTTTCTTGTAAACACAAGCAAGTATTCCTTAATGTTTAAATGCCTGATAATAGAGACATGATTAAAAAAATATTTAGTTTACAGACGTTGTGAAGTTATACTTATTATAGCATTTTTCAATGAATGGCTGGAAATAAATGTAACTTTAAGTCTGTTAATCATTTTGGCGACAGTTATTAATTGATGATCTAAATGCAGTTTAATTATTCACTCATAATTCTGTCCAGTTAAAAATCTGTCTGGCTATTCATTTCCTTGATTTGCATTTCAGACTTTGAACAATAACTGCTTTGGCACATTGTTTGGTTTGTATCCTGCTTTTTTTGTGTAAAGGTCTTTGGGACTATCAGACAGAGCATAACATTCATAGATGACCCCAGCCCCATGCAGTCCCAGCTATGGCTTAATGAAAGTATGAGATATTGTATGCTTGTCATCCCTCGCTGGCCCTCTGATTGACAGAGTGAGACCAGTTACTCCTCCTGAATTCCAATTAAATCACATCCTCTGAATTTCCCACCATCATTTACCCTCTTCAGAGAAAGAGAGCTTGCAATAAAAACTATTACTGGCACACTGTATAGGTTAGGTCTAAAATACTGTGGATTAGGGTCAAGTCTACCTACTCTAGCTAGCTTTTGTATTTGGAATTATATTCCGAGTTGATGATTTAATCTGGTTAATCTTGAATTGAAAGTGAAAATATAATTCCCAACTGGGATGAGGCCATTGTGTCAGGTATGTGTAAACAGACTAAGACATGAGGGAAACAGAGGGTTAAATACACAACACATAATGAGGGAAGTGCGAACCAGGTGTGTGGGAAAACAAGACAAGACAAATGGAAAATGGATCGGCGACGTCGACCGCCGAGCACCGCCCGAACAAGGAGAGGCATCGACATTGGAAGAAGTCGTGACACATTGTTAGATATTTAGAACTACTTTTGGGTTTTAATCTCTTCCCCTTCATGAATAGGTGATGCTGGATGCAGCTCATGCATGTAACAGAATGTCATTATTCTCTTTTATTTATGTCAAAGCAGGGGGCAGAACCTGCAGTCTCCCCTCCCAACACTAATGGTTAGGAACCCTCTCCACAGACACTCCACAGACTGGCATCCCCACCATTCCTATGCATATAAATATTGGTATATAACACTTTTTTTATTTTTACAAATCATGAGTTAAATAAATGAAATTTTGCACATCGAGAGAGAGAGAGAGTCCCCACCTTCCTTACCAAACAAATTAAATATTTATATACAGTACCTGTCAAAAGTTTGGACACACCTACTCATTCAAGGGTTTTTCTTTATTTTTAATATTTTCTACATTGTAAAATAATAGTGAATACATCAACTCTATGAAATTACACATATGGAATCATGTAGTAATCAAAAAAATGTTAAACAAATTCAAATAGATTTTAGATTCTTTAAAGTAGCCAAACTTTTCCTTAATTAATGACAGCTTTGCACATTCTTGGCATTCTCTCAACCAACTTCGAGAGGAATGCTTTTCCGACACTCTGCGGTCTAACTCATTCCAAACCATCTCAATTGGGTTGAGGTCGGGTGATTGTGGAGGACAGGTCATCTGATGCCCACTAAGCGCCAACCAGATGGCGGGACGTGGACCCCACTCCAACAAAGTCTTAGTCCACTTGGATCGCATCCTTTGATTCGCGACCCTCGCCGCCGACCTTGGCCTAGTAACCCTCACCAAGGGCCCCACTGGACTGAGGGGCAGCTCGGGACTGAGGGGAAGCTCGGGACTGAGGGGAAGCTCGGGACTGAGAGGAAGCTCTGGACCTAGAGGAAGCTCAGGCAGGTAGTTGGCTCTGGCAGATCCTGGCTGGCTGGTGGTTCTGGCAGATCCAGGCTGACTGGCGGTTCCGGCAGATCCTGGCTGACTGGCGGATCCTGGCTGAATGGCGGATCCTGGCTGACTGGCGGATCTGGAAGATCCTGGCTGACTGACGGATCTGGAAGATCCTGGGTGACTGGCGGATCCTGGCTGACTGGTGACTCTGGCAGATCCTGGCTGACTGGCGGCTCTGGCTGCTCCATGCTGACTGGTGGCTCTGGCTGCTCCATGCTGACTGGCGGCTCTGGCTGCTTCATGCTGACTGGCGGCTCTGGCTGCTCCATGCAGACTGGCGGCTCTGGCTGCTCCATGCAGACTGGCGGCTCTGGCTGCTCCATGCAGACTGGCGGCTCTGGCTGCTCCATGCAGACTGGCGTCTCTGGCTGCTCCATGCAGACTGGCGGCTCTGGCTGCTCCATGCAGACTGACGGCTCTGGCTGCTCCATGCAGACTGGCGGCTCTGGCTGCTCCATGCAGACTGGCGGCTCTGGCTGCTCCATGCAGACTGGCGGCTCTGGCTGCTTCATGCAGACTGGCAGCTCTGGCTGCTCCATGCAGACTGGCAGCTCTGGCAGCACTGAACAGGCGGGAGACTCCGGCAGCGCAGTAGAGGAGGAAGGCTCTGGCAGCGCTAAACAAGCGGGTGACTCCGGCAGCGCAGAACAGGCGTGAGACTCCGGCAGCGCTGTAGAGGAGGAAGGCTCCGGCAGCGCTGGACAGGCAGGCGCACTGTAGGCCTGATGCGTGGTGCTGGCACTGGTGGTACTGGGCCGAGGACACGCACAGGAAGCCTGGTGCGGGGAGCTGCCACCCCACCTGTACCGCTGGTGTGTGGAGGTGGCACAGGATGGACCGGACTGTGAAGGCGTACTGGAGATCTTGAGAGCAGGGCTGGCACAGGACGTGCAAGGCTAGGGAGGTGCACAGAAGGCCTGGTGCGTGAGGCTGGCACAATCTTCACCAGCCGACTAACACGCACCTCAGGGCGAGTATGGAGCGCTGACCCAGGTGCCATCAAATCCCAGACACGCTCCGTCGGACGAATTCCGTGCCTCATGCACCAACACAGCAACTCCCTCATAACTCTCTCCTCCAATTTCCCCATTAACTCCTTCACAGTCTCTGCTTCACTCACCTCCAACACCGGCTCTGGTTTCCTCCTTGGCTCCTTACGATAAACAGGGGGAGTTGGCTCAGGTCTGACTCCTGACTCTGCCACACTCTCCCTGTGCCCCCCATAATGCAACATCACAAAAACGACAGATTTTTTGTTAGCGCTCGCAAACGAAAAGGCTGAAATAAAATATAAAACATTCCTTACCTTTGACGAGCTTCATTCTTGGCACTCCTAGATGTCCCATAAACATCATTTAGGGTCTTTTTTCGATTAAATCGCTCCATATATAGCCTAGATATCGAGCTAGGAATACCTTGGAATTGGAGGAAAAAATTAGCATTTTATAACGTAACGTCATTTTTTTAAATGCCAAAAGTCGACGATAAACTTTCACAAAACACTTCGAAATAATTTTGTAATGCAACTTTAGGTATTAGTACACGTTAATAAGCGATAAAATACCTCAGGAGACGGTGTGAAATCGTTAGCTGGTCCGTGGAGAAAAACATGTTTGAAAATGGTCGCTCCAAAATCTGGGCGTTGGCAGTAGGAAAGTAGTTCCCTTGTTTGGGTTAGACCAAGAATCAATTGCGAAACTAATGACGTAACTCTAGACAGCATGGGGAAGCTGTAGCCAATGAGAACTCGGCTCTATTTAATTCTGTTCTCTGTAAACAATTGCCTGCAGGCGCGGAAGAATATATTTTTACATTTTCAGTGAACAGATTTTCATGCACTATTCGACCAAAACGCACGTTCTGTAAATGGCACAGGCGTGATTTAAACACTTTTGGAAAGGTCTGACTGTTTTCTATCCACACAAACTAACCAAATGAACGTACCATATTCCTGGCATGAATAGCAGGGCGCTGAAATGTTGCGCGATTTTTTTTTAAAGACTGCGAAAATTCGCATGCTCCATAACAAGTTTAATTAATAAATGAATAAACACGAACAATACAAAACAACAAAAGTAACGTGAAAGGCTGTTTAGGTTATCTTTTTTTTTAAATAAGAAATAATTTATTACCTTCAATACCATTCATTCTTTACATCTCATAATTTTCATACATACTCCAATAATGGTATTTTAATTTAACTAAACAAAAACCCCAAACAAAACCTCAGGGGAGCATCTTCCCTCCCCGTCACCCTACAAACTACCTTTCCCTATCTCCCCGTCCCTAATCTATCCCCTTACAAATCTAAATGACACCCAGCCCTAATCCCCCCTTAAACCTCTCCCGAGCAGCATGCTGCCCCCACTTCCTCTCCTCCCTCTTCATCCTCCCCCTCAAATCTCCTTCCACCCTCCTCACTATCCCTTCCACCCCCCAATCTCTCGCTGTCTTCACCATGTTCTGCCTGGCTTCCCACAGCCCCCGTTTAGACTCATGAGAAGCCAGAGCAGAAACCTGTCCCTACACCTCTCTAACCTGGCCCACGTCAATACAAAATCCCCCCTTACCAAACCTAACAACACCCGTGCCCTAGCCCATACTACTCCGGCAAAGGCACAGTCCCAAAAACTTGACGGAAGACTTTGCATGGTTCAGAACCGCTCCCAACGCTCGGGTGAAATCCCCAAAGATGGCAAGGGACCTTGTCAGGCACGAGTCCTTGCGCAGCAGCAAGGAAGTGTCGTCGGCGTACTGCGTCATCTTAACACGCAGCCCACCACTTCCAGGGATCAGCAAGCCTTCCAGCACATCCCGATCTAACTTCCAGTACCCCCTACCAAAGAGGCAGACTGGCGACCCCACCTGCAGGAGCACCCTGTCGTGATCCGAAAAGAAAACAGGCAACAGCCGCCCAGACAACTTATCCAAAGACCTGGGTACAAAAATATAGTCGAGCCTCCGCGCAACCCCCCTGGAGTTGCGCCATGTAGGACCGGCCATTTTCGGAGTAGTGTGCAGGCCACCATCAACCAGACCATGGCAAGCCATTAGCCCGATGATGGCGCCTGCACTGCTATCCCCCCCTATTCTGAAATCTGTATTAAAATCCCCTCCGATCACTAATTTCCTATTTGTGACAAACAGGGGCGCCAGACAGTCAACCATCTCCCTCCTGTCTGCCACCACCTGTGGCCCATACACCACCACTAATCTAAATTTACAATCCCTTATCGTGACATCCACCCCTAAAACCCTCCCCTGCATCACCACAAAAGAACCCTCCACTTTTACCTCCCTGTGCCCACACAAAATCCCTACCCCTGATGAGTGCACCCCCCCAATACCCCAAACAAACTCCCCCTTGTCCCACTCCCTCTTAAACCTACTAACATCCCCTCCATCCCTCAGGTGAACCTCCTGTAAAAAAACAAAAATCAAACCCCACACCCTCCAAATAACTAAAAACCGCCCTCTTAACAAAATCCCTTAAACCCCTTACATTTAAACTACCAAATGTAAAATTAGACCCCATGAAAGAATAAAATAAAAACACTCAAATTCCAAACCCAGATTGGCTCCGGGGTGCCCTGCACCCTGGGTCTACTCCCACACTCCTCCTCCTCCCCAGCGCTGCAGCTTGGTTTGGAAAGAAATAGGGGAGTCCCCAAACAAAAAACTCCCCACCTCCTCCTGTACCCAGTCCTGGGTCTTGTTAGGTGTGTCCCCACCCAACATAAGTTGAGGGCCTGGGGAACCCTGCCGCCCTGTAGATAACATTAATATAATTTGTGTATATTATATGCTAGGGATTGATCTCCACTGAGTGAACAAATTAAGAACACCTTCCTATTGAGTCCACTCCCCTTGGTGATGGACCATCAAATCAAATCAAATCAAATCCAATTTTATTTGTCACATACACATGGTTAGCAGATGTTAATGCGAGTGTAGCGAAATGCTTGTGCTTCTAGTTCCGACAATGCAGTGATAACCAACAAGTAATCTAACTAACAATTCTAAAACTACTGTCTTATACACAGTGTAAGGGGATAAAGAATATGTACATAAGGATATATGAGTGAGTGATGGTACAGAGCAGCATACAGTAGATGGTATCGAGTACAGTATATACATATGAGATGAGTATGTAGACAAAGTAAACAAAGTGGCATAGTTAAAGTGGCTAGTGATACATGTATTACATAAGGATGCAGTCGATGATGTAGAGTACAGTATATACGTATGCATATGAGATGAATAATGTAGGGTAAGTAACATTATATAAGGTAGCATTGTTTAAAGTGGCTAGTGATATATTTACATCATTTCCCATCAATTCCCATTATTAAAGTGGCTGGAGTTGGGTCAGTGTCAATGACAGTGTGTTGGCAGCAGCCACTCAATGGTGGCTGTTTAACAGTCTGATAGCCTTGAGATAGAAGCTGTTTTTCAGTCTCTCAGTCCCAGCTTTGATGCACCTGTACTGACCTCGCCTTCTGGATGATAGCGGGGTGAACAGGCAGTGGTTCGGGTGGTTGATGTCCTTGATGATCTTTATGGCCTTCCTGTAACATCGGGTGGTGTAGGTGTCCTGGAGGGCAGGTAGTTTGCCCCGGTGATGCGTTGTGCAGACCTCACTACCCTCTGGAGAGCCTTACGGTTGAGGGCGGAGCAGTTGCCGTACCAGGCGGTGATACAGCCCGCCAGGATGCTCTCGATTGTGCATCTGTAGAAGTTCGTGAGTGCTTTTGGTGACAAGCCGAATTTCTTCAGCCTCCTGAGGTTGAAGAGGCGCTGCTGCGCCTTCTTCACGACGCTGTCAGTGTGAGTGGACCAATTCAGTTTGTCTGTGATGTGTATGCCGAGGAACTTAAAACTTGCTACCCTCTCCACTACTGTTCCATCGATGTGGATAGGGGGTGTTCCCTCTGCTGTTTCCTGAAGTCCACAATCATCTCCTTAGTTTTGTTGACGTTGAGTGTGAGGTTATTTTCCTGACACCACACTCCGAGGGCCCTCACCTCCTCCCTGTAGGCCGTCTCGTCGTTGTTGGTAATCAAGCCTACCACTGTTGTGTCGTCCGCAAACTTGATGATTGAGTTGGAGGCGTGCGTGGCCACGCAGTCGTGGGTGAACAGGGAGTACAGGAGAGGGCTCAGAACGCACCCTTGTGGGGCCCCAGTGTTGAGGATCAGCGGGGAGGAGATGTTGTTGCCTACCCTCACCACCTGGGGGCGGCCCGTCAGGAAGTCCAGTACCCAGTTGCACAGGGCGGGGTCGAGACCCAGGGTCTCGAGCTTGATGACGAGCTTGGAGGGTACTATGGTGTTGAATGCCGAGCTGTAGTCGATGAACAGCATTCTCACATAGGTATTCCTCTTGTCCAGGTGGGTTAGGAGAGTGTGCAGTGTGGTTGAGATTGCATCGTCTGTGGACCTATTTGGGCGGTAAGCAAATTGGAGTGGGTCTAGGGTGTCAGGTAGGGTGGAGGTGATATGGTCCTTGACTAGTCTCTCAAAGCACTTCATGATGACGGAAGTGAGTGCTACGGGGCGGTAGTCGTTTAGCTCAGTTACCTTAGCTTTCTTGGGAACAGGAACAATGGTGGCCCTCTTGAAGCATGTGGGAACAGCAGACTGGTATAGGGATTGATTGAATATGTCCGTAAACACACCGGCCAGCTGGTCTGCGCATGCTCTGAGGCGCGGCTGGGGATGCCGTCTGGGCCTGCAGCCTTGCGAGGGTTAACACGTTTAAATGTCTTACTCACCTCGGCTGCAGTGAAGGAGAGACCGCATGTTTTCGTTGCAGGCCGTGTCAGTGGCACTGTATTGTCCTCAAAGCGGGCAAAAAAGTTATTTAGTCTGCCTGGGAGCAAGACATCCTGGTCCGTGACTGGGCTGGGTTTCTTCTTGTAGTCCGTGATTGACTGTAGACCCTGCCACATGCCTCTTGTGTCTGAGCCATTGAATTGAGATTCCACTTTGTCCCTGTACTGACGCTTAGCTTGTTTAATAGCCTTGCGGAGGGAATAGCTGCATTGTTTATATTCGGACATGTTACCAGACACCTTGCCCTGATTAAAAGCAGGTTTCAGTTTCACGCGAATGCTGCCATCAATCCACGGTTTCTGGTTTGGGAATGTTTTTATCGTTGCTATGGGAACGACATCTTCGACGCACGTTCTAATGAACTCGCACACCGAATCAGCGTATTCGTCAATATTTTCATCTGACGCAATACGAAACATGTCCCAGTCCACGTGATGGAAGCAGTCTTGGAGTGTGGAGTCAGCTTGGTCTGACCAGCGTTGGACAGACCTCAGCGTGGGAGCCTCTTGTTTAAGTTTCTGCCTGTAGGCAGGGATCAACAAAATGGAGTCGTGGTCAGCTTTTCCGAAAGGGGGGCGGGGCAGGGCCTTATATGCGTCGCGGAAGTTAGAGTAACAATGATCCAAGGTTTTACCACCACTGGTTGCGCAATCGATATGCTGATAAAATTTAGGGAGTCTTGTTTTCAGATTAGCTTTGTTAAAATCCCCAGCTACAATGAATGCAGCCTCCGGATAAATGGTTTCCAGTTTGCAAAGAGTTAAATAAAGTTCGTTCAGAGCCATCGATGTGTCTGCTTGGGGGATATATACGGCTGTGATTATAATCGAAGAGAATTCTCTTGGAAGATAATGCGGTCTACATTTGATTGTGAGGAATTCTAAATCAGGTGAACAGAAGGATTTGAGTTCCTGTATGTTTCCTTCATCACACCATGTCTTGTTAGTCATGAGGCATACGCCCCCGCCGCTCTTCTTACCAGAAAGATGTTTGTTTCTGTCGGCGCGATGCGTGGAGAAACCCGTTGGCTGCACCGCATCGGATAGCGTCTTCCCAGTAAGCCATGTTTCCGTGAAGCAGAGAACATTGCAGTCTCTGATGTCCCTCTGGAATGCTACCCTTGCTCGGATTTCATCAACCTTGTTGTCAAGAGACTGGACATTGGCAAGAAGAATGCTGGGGAGTGGTGCGCGATGTGCCCTTGTCCGGAGTCTGACCAGAAGACCGCTACGTTTCCCTCTTTTTCGGAGTCGTTTTCTTGGGTCGCTGCATGCGATCCATTCCGTTGTCCTGTTTGTAAGGCAGAACACAGGATCCGCGTCGCGGAAAACATATTCTTGGTCGTACTGATGGTGAGTTGACGCTGATCTTATATTCAGTAGTTCTTCTCGACTGTATGTAATGAAACCTAAGATGACCTGGGGTACTAATGTAAGAAATAACACGTAAAAAAAACAAAAAACTGCATAGTTTCCTAGGAACGCGAAGCGAGGCGGCCATCTCTGTCGGCGCCGGAAGTGTTGACCATTGTTGATACTCAGGGAAAAGTGTTGAAACTGTTGAGCGTGAAAAACCCAAAAGCATGGCAGTTCTTGACAAGTTTGGTGATTGGTTGAAATTGAGAGCCCTCATTTTGTACTGTGGTAATGGGTCAGTTCTATGCGATAATATTGTGATGATGTGACTATTTCATGCAGAAATAATTTGGTGATTGGTCACATTTGTAAGCCCTCACATAATATGCAGGGAATTGTTGATTTTGAAACCAAAACAATGCAATGGCAGAGTCCTGGAGTAACCTCCCAGTAATCCCTGTGACTGCGTGTAGGTTAAGATTGGGTTGTAACAGAGTATCAGAGCGAGACGTTCCTACCTGTCAGCTAGTAATTGTTCTGTGTGGTGACATGAGCAGAGTGGCCTGACTTCACCTACTTATTACAGATGTCCGACTTAGATATGTTGAGCATCCTGCTATGATGTCCATCACCAAGCCGGAACACTCCGAGGCCAACCCTCAGTGCCAGACTGGGAGCCCGAGACCCCTGATGGCTGAGCCCGAGACCCCTGCTGTTCACAATAACAGTGGAGGCTGGCTCAGCTGGGTCTTTGGGAGTGGAAGAGTTAATAAGAAGGAGGTTCATCTACCTGAGGACAAAGACAGATCTGTAAGGAACTGGTTATTAACACTATATTCTATGTAGAGACAATTGAGTGGATTCAAATTTAATGCTTCACATTGCTAATATCTTCTTCCTCAGATTGGGATCCAACTCTGCACAGATGGGTTAACAAAACTGAGCCCAAGGCTGAGGTACACACTTAAATTCAACGAATTTAAAACAGTGAACAACCATTGTATTTCAACTGTGATAATATTACTAACCATTTGGAAAATGTGTTGATGTGTTTTACAGAACAAGTGTGTAGCACCACCTCCACCGATGGGGACATATGGATATCAGGAGAACACTGGCAGTGTCCCCAAAGGAGTGAATCCTTACTCTACGAAAGTAGGAGAATATTGCTTTAGAATACATGTGGTTTAACATAGACTGTCAGTCAATCATCGATGTCCCTGGTGGTCTCCTGCTACACCTTTCCCACTACCAGCAGGTCTATGGGGCAGCAGATACCCTACAATGCATTACAATGATGGGACCAGCTTCCTAGACAGCTCTCTGGCTCGCTCCCTCCTTCACACTTTGACCTCATGGCACCAATGGTTGTGACACCTGACACTACCCTACTGAGGTATGACTCTGGAAAAATCCTTCCAAATTGTATCCATACATCATTAACTGAGATTTTACTTTAACATAGCAAATGGCTGAAGTAGCAAGGATGTTATCTAATTTTTATTTTTGTCCAACAGGCCATTTGTCCAGAGTGGATTTGCCATAAATAGTTTTTTTCAGCATTAAAAATGTATTAAAATATGATCTTTTAATTAAATCTCTCCTTTGTGTCCTCATGTTCACATTCATTTGATGTGTTCTATCATCTTTTACAATGCTTATTGCTTCTGCATTGCTTTACATTACAGACAAGTATATATTATACACATATATTTTATTATAGACATTACAAAAACATATTTTTGTGCATTTTGGATTTCCTACATTTACTTACTGTACAGACAAGTATATTTTATACATATATCTATTTATTTTTTTATTTAAAAAAAAATTCCATAGACAAAACAAAATAGATGTAGATGCATTTTGAATTCCTAAATATCAATATTTTTATTTTCTGTGTCACGTGTTTATGCCCATTTATGTACATCCTGTATATGTTACCCTTCCAATGAGCTTATCATATGAACTACAATGGGAAAAGTACGGTTTACTTCACTTTTAATCCTGTTAGCACAGGTAACAGCCGTTTACAGTCTTTCTTTAGTTTTTCATTCTTACTCTTCCGAATTCACTTAAACTATATTTCCCATGGAGAAAAGTGACTATTTAAAAAAGAACAACCTGAGGTTCAAGGAGGATCTGACAGCATTTGACAAAGAAGCTCGGAATCGTCTGTGGCCGACGATTGAGAGAGCAAGGAAGGAAGGGAAAAGTGCATACTGGGAGCTAAGGCTTTTGTTAATGGAAGGGAAATTCATGCTGATGCCTAGTTTGTTGAGTGCTGGATTTATCAAGTGAGTTGTGCAGGACTGAGTTTTATTTGCATCTGATAAAACTTTATATTTCTTGAGGAAAGAGCATTGTTTGTGAGCCAAACGTTTTTTATATATATATTTATTTTATATGGCAGGGAAATTCGCACTGACACTTAATGTTAGCTTGATGGCTATTCATTTTTACCAATCTATGGTGCAATGTTATTTGCGATTGAATAAAAAATATATATATATAATTTAGGTCAACTAATTGTGTGGTGCAAAGGACTGTTTTTAATTGCAACTAGTAAGAACTTTTCTTTTTGTGAGACCCTGGTTCATGTGAACGTATACAAGTTTAATATTCTTCATATAGTCACTGTGATAGTAAATGTCTATTTCTGTTTTTTCCATTAATGCCAGGCGAATCCGTAACATTTTTAAGAGACAGGAATGAGGTTTCTAAAGCAGTTTCCTGTATTGAATACTTTTCCTTAGTTTCGGATTTGAAAATGAATATCAATAAGTCAGTCTTATTTCCAGTCTTATTTCTTATTTGTGTCTTACAGGAAGTATATGGTATTCCAATTAAAGACAAGGTTACTGTCACGCCCTGACCTTAGTTATCTTTGTTTTCTTTATTATTTTGGTTAGGTCAGGGTGTGACAAGGGGTGGTTTTGTTACGTGTAAATGAGTGAAGAGGTGTGGAGTCAGGCGCAGAGAGCAAAGGATGTGGGAAAAACAACACGCTTTAATGTCCTGGAAACATAACATGAACAAAAGTGGAAACATTTACATTTACATTTACATTTAAGTCATTTAGCAGACGCTCTTATCCAGAGCGACTTACAAATTGGTGCATTCACCTTATGACATCCAGTGGAACAGTAGCGCATCTAAATCTTTTAAGGGGGGGGGGTGAGAGGGATTACTTTATCCTATCCTAGGTATTCCTTAAAGAGGTGGGGTTTCAGGTGTCTCCGGAAGGTGGTGAATGAACAGAAATATAAACGGACAGAAATATAAACGGACAGCGTGAAACCCAAATGCCAACAAAAATACACTCAAACAAAGAAACAGGAGAACAAGCCCGCACGAAACAGAAGCACGGATCAGAACAACGGATCAGCGATAGCTAGTAGACCGGCGACGACGACCGCCGAGCGCCACCCGAACAAGAAGGGGAGTCACCTTCGGTAATATTCGTGACAGTACCCCCCTCCTGACGCGCAGCTCCCGCAGCGCGCCGATGCCGGCCTCGGGGACGACCCGGGGGCCGAGGCGCTGGGCGATCCGGACGGAGGCGATGGAATTCACTCAACATAGATGGGTCTAGAATATCCCTCACCGGGACCCAGCACCTCTCCTCCGGACCGTACGCCTCCCAGTCAACGAGGTACTGCAAGCCACTCCTCTCCTCTTTTGACCTCACCCTCTCACCTTCCCCCCCTACTCACAAGGCAGGCAATACGCTCGACATCATCTTTACTAGATGCTGTTCCTCCACTAACCTCATTGCAACTCCCCTCCAAGTCTCCGACCACTACCTTGTATCCTTTTCCCTCTCGCTCTCATCCAACACTTCCCACACTGCCCCTACTCGGATGGTATCGCGCCGTCCCAACCTTCGCTCTCTCTCCCCCGCTACTCTCTCCTCTTCCATCCTATCATCTCTTCCCTCTGCTCAAACCTATCTCCTGATTCTGCCTCCTCAACCCTCCTCTCCTCCCTTTCTGCATCCTTTGACTCTCTATGTCCCCTATCCTCCAGGCCGGCTCGGTCCTCCCCTCCCGCTCCGTGGCTCGACGACTCATTGCGAGCTCACAGAACAGGGCTCCGGGCAGCCGAGCGGAAATGGAGGAAAACTCGCCTCCCTGCGGACCTGGCATCCTTTCACTCCCTCCTCTCTACATTTTCCTCCTCTGTCTCTGCTGCTAAAGCCACTTTCTACCACTCTAAATTCCAAGCATCTGCCTCTAACCCTAGGAAGCTCTTTGCCACCTTCTCCTCCCTCTTGAATCCTCCTCCCCCTCCCCCTCCTCCCTCTCTGCAGATGACTTCGTCAACCATTTTGAAAAGAAGGTCGACGACATCCGATCCTCGTTTGCTAAGTCAAACGACACCGCTGGTTCTGCTCACACTGCCCTACCCTGTGCTCTGACCTCTTTCTCCCTCTCTCTCCAGATGACATCTCGCGTCTTGTGACGGCCGGCCGCCCAACAACCTGCCCGCTTGACCCTATCCCCTCCTCTCTTCTCCAGACCATCTCCGGTGACCTTCTCCCTTACCTCACCTCGCTCATCAACTCATCCCTGACCGCTGGCTACGTCCCTCCCGTCTTCAAGAGAGCGAGAGTTGCACCCCTTCTGAAAAAACCTACACTCGATCCCTCCGATGTCAACAACTACAGACCAGTATCCCTTCTTTCTTTTCTCTCCAAAACTCTTGAACGTGCCGTCCTTGGCCAGCTCTCCCGCTATCTCTCTCAGAATGACCTTCTTGATCCAAATCAGTCAGGTTTCAAGACTAGTCATTCAACTGAGACTGCTCTTCTCTGTATCACGGAGGCGCTCCGCACTGCTAAAGCTAACTCTCTCTCCTCTGCTCTCATCCTTCTAGACCTATCGGCTGCCTTCGATACTGTGAACCATCAGATCCTCCTCTCCACCCTCTCCGAGTTGGGCATCTCCGGCGCGGCCCACGCTTGGATTGCGTCCTACCTGACAGGTCGCTCCTACCAGGTGGCGTGGCGAGAATCCGTCTCCTCACCACGTGCTCTCACCACTGGTGTCCCCCAGGGCTCTGTTCTAGGCCCTCTCCTATTCTCGCTATACACCAAGTCACTTGGCTCTGTCATAACCTCACATGGTCTCTCCTATCATTGCTATGCAGACGACACACAATTAATCTTCTCCTTTCCCCCTTCTGACGACCAGGTGGCGAATCGCATCTCTGCATGTCTGGCAGACATATCAGTGTGGATGACGGATCATCACCTCAAGCTGAACCTCGGCAAGACGGAGCTGCTCTTCCTCCCGGGGAAGGACTGCCCGTTCCATGATCTCGCCATCACGGTTGACAACTCCATTGTGTCCTCGTCCCAAAGCGCTAAGAACCTTGGCGTGATCCTGGACAACACCCTGTCGTTCTCAAATAACATCAAGGCGGTGGCCCGTTCCTGTAGGTTCATGCTCTACAACATCCGCAGAGTACGACCCTGCCTCACACAGGAAGCGGCGCAGGTCCTAATCCAGGCACTTGTCATCTCCCGTCTGGATTACTGCAACTCGCTGTTGGCTGGGCTCCCTGCCTGTGCCATTCAACCCCTACAACTCATCCAGAACGCCGCAGCCCGTCTGGTGTTCAACCTTCCCAAGTTCTCTCACGTCACCCCGCTCCTCCGCTCTCTCCACTGGCTTCCAGTTGAAGCTCGCATCCGCTACAAGACCATGGTGCTTGCCTACGGAGCTGTGAGGGGAACGGCACCTCAGTACCTCCAGGCTCTGATCAGGCCCTACACCCAAACAAGGGCACTGCGTTCATCCACCTCTGGCCTGCTCGCCTCCCTACCACTGAGGAAGTACAGTTCCCGCTCAGCCCAGTCAAAACTGTTCGCTGCTCTGGCCCCCCAATGGTGGAACAAACTCCCTCACGACGCCAGGACAGCGGAGTCAATCACCACCTTCCGGAGACACCTGAAACCCCACCTCTTTAAGGAATACCTAGGATAGGATAAAGTAATCCTTCTCACCCCCCTTAAAAGACCTAGATGCACTATTGTAAAGTGGCTGTTCCACTGGATGTCATAAGGTGAAAGCACCAATTTGTAAGTCGCTCTGGATAAGAGCGTCTGCTAAATGACTTAAATGTAAATGTAAATGTAAGCCTCTCACCCGGCGTCTCGAGTCCAGAATAGCTCGTATCTTGTACGCCGGGGACCCCTCGATGTCCAGAGGGGGCGGAGGAACCTCCGGAACCTCATCTTCCTGCATAGGACCAGCTACCACCGGCCTGAGAAGAGACACATGAAATGAGGGGTTAATACGATAATACGAAGGAAGTAATAATCGATAACAAACCTCATTTATTCTCCTCAGGACTTTAAATGGCCCTATACACTGCGGACCCAGCTTCCGGCAGGGCAAGCGGAGAGGCAGGTTTCGGGTCGAGAGCCAGACCCTGTCCCCAGGTGCAAACACGGGGGCCTCACTGCGGTGACGGTCAGCGCTCTTCTTCTGCCTTATACTCGCTTGGCGTAATGACTCTTGGACCTCCCTCCAGGTCTCCTTAGAGCGCTGTACCCACTCCTCCACCGCAGGAGCCTCAGTCTGGCTCTGATGCCACGGTGCCAGGACTGGCTGGTACCCCAACACGCACTCAAATGGTGACATGTTGGTAGAGGAGTGGCTTAGTGAGTTCTGGGCTATTTCTGCCCAGGAATATATCTCGCCCACTCCCCTGGCCGGTCATGGCAATACGACCGCAGAAACCTACCCACCTCCTGGTTAACTCTCTCCACCTGACCATTACTCTCTGGGTGATACCCTGAGGTAAGGCTGACCGAGACCCCCAGACGTTCCATAAATGCCCTCCAAACACGGGAGATAAATTGGGGGCCCCGATCAGAAACTATATCCTCGGGCACCCCGTAGTGCCGGAAGACATGGGTGAAAAGAGCTTCCGCAGTCTGTAGGGCCGTAGGGAGACCGGGCAATGGGATAAGACGGCAGGACTTAGAGAACCGATCCACAACGACCAGGATTGTAGTGTTACCCTGAGAGGGGGGGAGGTCAGTAAGAAAATCCACCGAAAGATGGGTCCACGGCCGTTGTGGAACGGGAAGAGGTTGTAGTAATTTACCTCTTGGCAGGTGTCTAGGAGCCTTACTCTGGGCGCACACCGAACAGGAGGAAACATAGAATCGCACATCCCTCCTCAAAGTGGGCCACCAGTACTTCCTCTCAAGACCTCTCACTGTCCTATAAATACCTGGGTGACCCGCCGAGGGTAGACAATGAGCCCATCGAATCAATTGATCACGGACAGCCAGAGGCACGTACCTACGACCCTCCGGACACTGTGGAGGCGCAGGTTCCCCCCTTAGCGCCCGCTCGATGTCCGCGTCCACATCCCATACTACTGGTGCCACCAGCTTAGCTGTATGAATGATGGGAGTAGGATCGATGGACCTGTCCTCAGTGTCATAGAGTCTTGACAGCGCGTCAGCCTTAGTGTTGAGGGAACCTGGTCTATACGAGATAGTGAAACGAAATCTGGTGAAAAACATGGCCCACCTTGCCTGACGAGGATTCAGTCTCCTAGCTGATCGGATATACTCCAGGTTACGATGGTCAGTCCAGATAAGGAAAGGGTGCTTAGCCCCCTCAAGCCAGTGTCTCCACACCTTCAGGGCCTTAACCATAGCCAACAACTCCCTATCCCCCACATCATAATTCCGCTCCGCTGGCCCGAGTTTCTTTGAAAAAAAGGCACAGGGGCGGAGTTTCGGAGGCACACCCGAACGCTGTGAGAGCACCGCTCCAACCCCAGCCTCGGATGCGTCCACCTCTACTATAAACGCCAAAGAAGGGTCCGGATGTGCCAACACCGGCGCCTCAGTAAACATCGCCTTCAACTTATGAAAAGCTCCGTTCGCCTCTGCTGACCACTGCAAACGCGCCAGCCCTCCCTTCAGCAGTGAGGTAATAGGGGCAGCTACCTGACCAAAACCCTGGATAAACCTCCGGTAGTAATTGGCAAATCCCAAGAACCGCTGCACCTCCTTTACCGTGGTCGGAGTCGGCCAATTACGCACGGCCTTTATGCGGTCACCCTCCATTACCAAACCAGAGCTGGAAATGCGATAACCCAGGAAGGAAACGGATTGTTTGGAAAACTCACATTTCTCCGCCTTCACATACAGGTCATGCTCCAGCAGTCGTCTAAGAACCTTGCGCACAAGAGATACATGCGCAGTGTGTGTAGCGGAGTAGATCAAAATATTGTCAATATACACCACTACACCCTGTCCGTGCAGGTCTCTGAGTATTTCATCCACAAAGGATTGAAATATAGCTGGAGCATTCTTTAAACCGTATGGCATGACGAGGTACTCATAATGGCCCGACGTAGTGCTAAATGCAGTTTTCCACTCATCTCCCTCCCGAATACGCACCAAATTATAAGCACTCCTGAGATCCAGTTTAGTGAAGAACTGCGCTCCGTGAAATGATTCCACTGCCATAGCAATGAGAGGTAGTGGGTAACTAAAACCCACTGTGATGGGTGAAAGGCAGAACACAGGATCCGCTCCGGGAAAGTCATATTCTTGGTCGTACTGATGGTGAGTTGACGCTGCTCTTATATTCAGTAGTTCTTCTCGACTGTATGTAATGAAACCTAAGATGACCTGGGGTACCAATGTAAGAAATAACACGTAAAAAAAACAAAAAACTGCATAGTTTCCTAGGAACGCGAAGCGAGGCGGCCATCTCTGTCTGCGCCGGAGGTAAAACCAGCAGGTAGCCTAGTGGTTAGAGCGTTGGACTAGTAACCAGCAGGTAGCCTAGTGGTTAGAGCGTTGGACTAGTAACCAGCAGGCAGCCTAGTGGTTAGAGTGTTGGACTAGTAACCAGCAGGTAGCCTAGTGGTTAGAGCAGGTAGACTAGTCGTTAGAGCGTTGGACTAGTAACCAGCAGGTAGCCTAGTGGTTAGAGCGTTGGACTAGTAACCAGCAGGTAGCCTAGTGGTTAGAGCGTTGGACTAGTAACCAGCAGGTAGCCTAGTGGTTAGAGCGTTGGACTAGTAACCAGCAGGTAGCCTAGTGGATAGAGCGTTGGACTAGTAACCAGCAGGTAACCTAGTGGTTAGAGCGTTGGACTAGTAACCAGCAGGTAGCCTAGTGGTTAGAGCGTTGGACTGGTAACCAGCAGGTAGCCTAGTGGTTAAAGTGTTGGACTAGTAACCAGCAGGTAGCCTAGTGGTTAGAGCGTTGGACTAGTAACCGAAAGGTTGCAAGTTCAAATCCCCGAGCTGACAAGGTACAAATCTGTCGTTCTGCCCCTGAACAGGCAGTTAACCCACTGTTCCTAGGCCGTCATTGAAAATAAGTATTTGTTCTTAACTGACCTGCCTAGTAAAATAAAGGTAAAAAAAATAACCCACTGTTCCTAGACCAGTTAACCCACTGTTCCTAGACCAGTTAACCCACTGTTCCTAGACCAGTTAACCCCACTGTTCCTAGACCAGTTAACCCCACTGTTCCTAGACCAGTTAACCCCACTGTTCCTAGACCAGTTAACCCACTGTTCCTAGACCAGTTAACCCACTGTTCCTAGGTCGTCATAGTAAATAAGTATTTGTTCTTAACTGACTGGCCTAAGTTAAATAAAATATTCAACATGTATAGAAGTTATTGGGGGGCCTTAAGTGCCCGTGGAGTTCTCGGGAGCCCATCAACCTGAAATGGGCTATGTGCTTCCAGGTTAGGTTTCCTCCGATTTCTTCATGAGCTGATGGTAGCCTGCAGTTGGGTAATAAATACATGTAATGTACATCTGGCTTTAGTCCTATCTACAGGAGGACTCAAATCATATCTATCTATATCAGTGGAAACTGGATATCAACAAGCTATTTAGGTCAGGTGTGTGTGTGTGTGTGTGTGTGTGTGTGTGTGTGTGTGTGTGTGTGTGTGTGTGTGTGTGTGTGTGTGTGTGTGTGTGTGTGTGTGTGTGTGTGTGTGTGTTCAAGGGCACCGCAGCAGAACTTTCCACCCTAGAATAGGACCATAGAACTATAAACCACACGATCACTCTGTTTCCAACCGGTTATACATGACATATCAACCTGACTGGTACCTGACATATCAACCTGACTGGTACAGGACATATCGACCTGACATATCAACCTGACTGGTACAGGACATATCACCCTGACGGGTACATGACATATCAACCTGACTGGTACAGGACATATCACCCTGACTGGTACAGGACATATCAACCTGACTGGTACAGGACATATCAACCTGACTGGTACATGACATATCAACCTGACTGGTACATGACATATCAACCTGACTGGTACATGACATATCAACCTGACTGGTACAGGACATATCACCCTGACTGGTACAGGACATATCAACCTGACTGGTACAGGACATATCAACCTGACTGGTACAGGACATATCGACATGACTGGTACAGGACATATCACCCTGACTGGTACAGGACATATCAACATGACATATCACCCTGACTGGTACAGGACATATCAACCTGACTGGTACAGGACATATCAACCTGACTGGTACAGGACATATCAGCATGACTGGTACAGGACATATCAACCTGATATATCAACCTGACTGGTACAGGACATCCACCTCTGGCCTGCTCGCCTCCCTACCACTGAGGAAGTACAGTTCCCGCTCAGCCCAGTCAAAACTGTTCGCTGCTCTGGCCCCCCAATGGTGGAACAAACTCCCTCACGACGCCAGGACAGCGGAGTCAATCACCACCTTCCGGAGACACCTGAAACCCCACCTCTTTAAGGAATACCTAGGATAGGATAAAGTAATCCTTCTCACCCCCCCCTTAAAAGATTTAGATGCACTATTGTAAAGTGGCTGTTCCACTGGATGTCATAAGGTGAATGCACCAATTTGTAAGTCGCTCTGGATAAGAGCGTCTGCTAAATGACTTAAATGTAATGTAAATGTAATGGAATAATATAAGTTTCCATAGCCACCTTCTCCTCCTGGGACAAAGGATACACATGACTCCTGGGGAGTGCAGCGTTACCCTGGAGATTTATCACGCAATCCCCCTGCCTATGGGGTGGTAATTGGGTCGCTTTCTTTTTACTGAAAACGATAGCCAAATCGTCATACTCAGCTGGAATGCGCACGGTGGAAACCTGGTCTGGACTCTCCACCGTTGTCGCACCGATGGAAACCCCTACACACCTGCCTGAACACTCATCAGACCACCCCTGTAGAGTTCCCTGTTTCCACGAAATCGTAGGATTATGAATAGCTAGCCAGGGAATCCCCAGAACAACTGGAAACGCAGGTGAATCGATAAGGAACAAACTAATTCGCTCCTTGTGATTCCCCTGCGTAATCATCTCCAACGAAATTGTGGCTTTCTTCACCAGCCCTGACCCTAATGGTCGACTATCTAAAGAGTGCACGGGAAAAGGGGGGTCTACTTTTACTAACGGAATCCTCAACCTCTGAGCGAGTCCGCAATCTATAAAGTTTCCAGCTGCGCCTGAATCTACCAGTGCCTTATGCTGGAGAGAAGGAGAATAATTCAGGAAACAAATTAATAGGAACATGTGACCAACAGGAAACTCTGGGAGAGTGTGGTGCTTACTCACCTGGGGTGACCGATGAGTGTTCTGCCTGCCCTCACGATTCCCAGATGAATTCCTCCAGCACCGACCAGACGTGTGCCCTCTCCGGCCACAACTGGTACAGGAGGAGCTTCCTCCTCCGATCTCCCTTGACGCAGTCCCTCCTAGCTCCATCGGGATAGGGGCAGGAGGATCAGGAGGTAGAACTGACAGGACCCTTTCAGAACGTCCACGAGCAGCTAGCAGATGGTCCAACCGGATCGACAGGTCTATCAGTCCATCCAGGCTAAGCGTAGTATCCCGACAGGCCAGCTCCCTACGGACGTCCTCTCTCAGGCTACACCTGTAATGGTCTATCAGGGCCCTGTCGTTCCACCCTGCTCCCGCAGCCAAGGTCCGGAACTCCAGCGCGAAATCCTGCGCGCTCCTCGTCCCCTGTCTAAGATGGAACAATCTCTCACCCGCCGCTCGACCTTCTGGAGGGTGATCGAACACGGCCCTGAAACGGCGGATGAACTCCGGGTAGTTGTCCTTCGCTGAGTCGGGCCCGTTCCAGACCGCATTAGCCCACTCCAGGGCTCTACCGGTCAGGCAGGTGATGAGGACCCCTACTCTCTCTTCCTCCGAGGGGGCCGGCCGAACGGTGGCCAGGTAGAGGTCTAATTGCAGCAGGAATCTCTGGCACCCCGTCGCTGCTCCATCGTAATTCCTCGGAGGCGCCATGTGCAGAGCGCTGGAACCGGATCCAGATGGGGGAGATGGTAGAGTTGCTGGTAGGAGGGTCGGTGGGGTAGTAGTAGGGAAACCATTCCTCTCCCAACGATCCATCCTCTCCATCATCTGATCCATCGCTGATCCTAGGCGATGGAGGATGGACGTGTGATGTTGAACTCGCTCTTCCATAGTGGGAAGAGGAGTGGTCGCTGCTCCTGCTGACTCCATAGGTGGTGCGGGCTTCTGTTACGTGTAAATGAGTGAAGAGGTGTGGAGTCAGGCGCAGAGAGCAAAGGATGTGGGAAAAACAACACGCTTTAATGTCCTGGAAACATAACATGAACAAAAGTGGAAACACAAATGAACAGAAATATAAACGGACAGCGTGAAACCCAAATGGCAACAAAAATACACTCAAACAAAGAAACAGGAGAACAAGCCCGCACGAAACAGAAGCGGGCTGAACAGACTATATATAACCCTATCCTAACAACCAAACAAGAAACAGGTGATACCAATTAGACAGAACTAAACGAACACAGAACAACGGATCAGCGATAGCTAGTAGACCGGCGACGACGACCGCCGAGCGCCACCCGAACAAGGGGAGTCACCTTCGGTAATATTCGTGACAGGTTTGTTGTGTTTAACCAGTCTAGGGTTTTTGTATGTTTATGGGGTTGTTCACTAGACTAGGTGTTTTGTATGTCTATGGTTGCCTAGATTGGTTCTCAATTAGAGGCAGCTGTTTATCGTTGTCTCTGATTGGGAGCCATATTCCTTGGGTAATTTGTAGGTGATTGTCTTTGTGATGTTGAATGTTTGCACTCAGTGTTGATAGCGGTCACGTTTGTTTCGTGTACTTCGTGTTCATTCGTCTTACATTAAAAGTATGTATTCACATCATGCTGCGCTTTGGTCTCCTCACTACGACGATAGTGACAGTTACTTATCTTGAAATTGTTATATGCAAGGATGAAAACAGGAGTGAATTGAACTTTAACCCTATTGAGAAAACAAAGAAGAAATTGAACCTCTGGTTGATGAGAGATATTTCGTTATATGGTTATTATCCAAAGCTGAAGGGTTATCCAAATTGGTTTATGTCTCGTTATCACCTGACTTACCCCCTAAAATTGTAAAGGACTTAGATAAGATTATTTATAGTTTTATTTGATATCCACAAAAATGATGTGGATATATTGAAGCAACATCTCAAGACATCAGTCAAGACACCCGAAAAGGGAAGCAATTGCGTCTGCGCAAAACCGCAGGGCCTACGTGCTAGGAGACAACCACGCGAGTGGAATAAGTTGAATAAGTTAAAGCTTGGTTGCAAGTGGGTATTCCAAATGGACAATAACCCCAAGTATACTTCCAAAGTTGTGGCAAAATGACTTAAGGACAACAAAGTCAAGGTATTGGAGTGGCCATCACAAAGCCCTGACCTCAATCCTATAGAACATTTGTGGACAGAACTGAAAAGGCGTGTGCGAGCAAGGAGACCTACAAACCTGACTCCGTTACACCAGCTCTGTCAGGAGGAATGGGCCAGAATTCAGTCAACTTACTGTGGGAAGCTTGTGGAAGGCCACCTGAAACGTTTGACCCAAGTTAAACCATTTAAAGGCAATGCTACCAAATACTAATTGAGTGTATGTAAACTTCTGACCCACTGGGAACGTGATGAAAGAAATAAAAGCTGAAATAAATCATTCTCTCGAGTATTATTCTAACATTTCACATTCTTAAAATAAAGTGATTATTCTAACTGACCTAAGAGGGATTTTTTACTAGGATTAAATGTCAGGAATTGTGAAAAACTGAGTTTAAATGTATTTGGCTAAGGTGTATGTAAACATCAGACTTCAACTGTACCTAGAAGTGCACACTATTCTTATTATTGTTTTATGTATCTTAAAAGTAAAAGTAATATAGTCAACTATACAACTTCTACTACTACTTCTAGTACACTATATCATCCAATAATATATAATGAAAAACACTCAACATGAAGAATTAATGCAATTATGTTTATTTCAAATATTTATTTTTAAATATAGATTAGGTGCTCTTCTTTTTATAGCAGGAAGTAAAGGGACTGTACAAGGCTATAGCTGAAAACATCCTGGAAATGAGCGAACGCTTCCTTGGTTTCTTCTTGGTGGAGCATACACTCTGTTCGGCAGGATTCTTGATCATTGACAATTGCTGGGAAAAAAGTAAACATAAGATTTTCTTTAACTGACCCTAGTTAGTGTGAAGAATTAGTATTGCATTATTATTATTTCAATTGTAATATTCTACATAATTTACAAATGTAGGGCGGCAGGTAGCCTAGCAGTCTCAATCCGCCTATTTAACGCAGAAGTGTTACATAGGCCCCCCCAGGGCTTAGACTGTTTAGTGCCAAAAAGAAGGGGATAAAAACATGAAAAAAATATATATACATATAAATATATATATATATATATATTCGTCAACTTTCTTATGTCTCTCAGATTTAGGACAGACACTTTAGTTCCATGTAGTGAATCTGTTATTCAATGCATTTTTATGGGCAAATAGCAGTAAGGCTGATACAAACCCCTCGGCCCAGACAGGGCTTAGACTCTTGTGGGTTAAAAAGCACGATCATTACAAAAGTGCAACTCGTGCTGGAGACAATAAAAGGCCACGCTAAAATGTGCAGTTTTGTCACACCACACAATGCCACAGATGTCTCAGAGACTGAGAAAAATAGGAGCAAGGAACAACGCTGGTTGACTTGTTTTGAGGGAGCGTGCAATTGGCATGCTGACCGCAGGAATGTCCACCAGAGCTGTGGCCAGAGAATTTAATGTTTATTTCTTTACCATAAGCCACCTTCAATGTCGTTTTAGAGAATTTGGCAGTATGTCCAACCGGCCTCACAACCACAGACAGAGTTGTCGTGCTGGCTGTAGGGTTATGGTGTGGGCAGGCATAAGCTACGGACAACGAACGCAATTTGAATGCACAGAGATACCGTCACGAGATCCTTAGGCCCATTGTCGTGCCATTCATCCGCCGCCATCACCTCATGTTTCAGCATGGTAATGCAGGGCCCGATGTCGAAAGGCCTGCATACTCACCAGACATGTCATCCATTTAGCATGTTTGTGATGCTCTGGATTGACGTGTACAACAGCGTGTTCCAGTTCCCACCAATATTCAACAACTTCACACATCTATTGAAGAGGAGTGGGACAACATTCCATAGGCCACAATCAACAGCCTGATCAACTCTATGCGAAGGAGAAGTGTCACGCTGCATGAGGCAAATGGTGGTCACACCAGATACTGACTGGTTTTTTGATCCACGCCCCTACCTTTTTTTAAGGTATCTGTGACGAACAGATGCATATCTGTATTCCCAGTTATGTGAAATCCATAGATAAGGGCCTAATGAACATATTTCAATTGAATGATTGCCTTATATGAACTGTAACTCAATAAAATCTTTAAATTGTTGCATGTTGCGTATATATTTTTGTTTAGTACACATTTGAGTGTATTGACTGACCTGTTTCACTGACGGCAGGGGTCTGGTTCTGGGAAGGTGTTGGAGTGCAGTGGCTCTTCTTGTTGACCTTCATTGCACACAAAGGGTATCAGTGTTTATCATCATACTGTACGTAATGAATAAAAATAATCTTTATAATTTGTATTTTGATTACATATGTACCTTTGGGTTGAGTCCACAGGGAGAGCTGAATCTTCCTCTCTTCTTTTCCTTTCTACCAGTTGTTGGAAGCCCAGAATTACCTACCTCGTCACTGCCAAGTACATTGTGTGATGACAACTGTGTCATGGAGGAGGTGAAGAGCTAGCCTCATTGCATTTAGCTAGTAGTTCCCTAGTTAATGATTTAACCAGGGCATCGTCAAATGCATAATCCGTTGACTTCATTGCAACCTGGAGCATCTTCTCTAACCCGAATTCTTGAAGAAGCCCCTTGTAGACAGCCTTGAAAATCTTTTTGATTTTCAGATTCTGGGGGTAGGCTTGAGTTGGTTCAAGGCCTGAGGTGCCACAGAACTCAGACAGAATCCTCTTTGTGAGAACTCTTGATGTTTCACCAATGTCAGAGGAATCCAGTAATGTGATAGGGGTGATCATTGACAGCAATCTAACAATCAGTAAAAGTACCAGAGAGGTGTAGTCATTGCTAGTGGAGTCAAATGATGCATGTATTTCAGAGTCCATGGCTGATGGAGTTGATGGATGGACAGAGACCTTTGTTGTCCATCTTGGATTCCACCTCTCCTAAAACTTGAATATCCACAGTTCCACCGTTGTGTGTGCTGCTGCCAGACAGAGAGGGTCCAGGCAATGATTTGGCACTAGACTGACGGCTAGTGGTCATGAGAGCCGGTCTGTCAGAGTCAAGTGTTCCAGCATCAGTTGGGGACAACACATTGATTATGTTCATCAACTCTGATAATTCTTCTGATGAATTGGAGGCCACAGAACAGGTATCCATGACCTGATTGACCATTATATTGGTGAAAAGGCTCTTTGAGTCACAGTAAAACCTGTGAGGAACTAATGGAGATGGCAGAAGAGCTCGGCATAAGCTGACTTGTTTCCTGCAGAGAACCATCAGAGATGATAGTTTGGCAGAAATCGGATCCTTGTGATGGTGGAGGAAGCCAGAAGACAATCTGCTGTAGCAGACATTTTATTGACTCTGTAGCAAAGGAGTACACAAGGTCAGATGGAAACTCTCTGGATTCTTCAGAAGAATTCAAACCTGTCTTCAGCTTCAAAAGAATAGAGTCAGACACGCTCTTGCCAGCTGGCACAAAAAGAGCCTGGGGGGTGTTGTGACTTTTTATGAACTCATAAACTTTGTCAGTGAACTCATGTGAGAAGTTCTGAAGACCGTCCCTGGGGCTGAGTCTCGCAAGTCTTCTTGTAAAAGAAGTGACATCATCTGCAGTGGCTATGTGTTCAGTATCTTCTCTTGGAATGACCTCCATAACAGTGTCAACTATGGCAGAGATGGTTTGCCTTGTGTAATTTGTTGACCCTTGTGAATGAGTTGAGGAGTCACTCATATCAATGACCGAACTCCTAATGATAGGACAATATATTTCAACAGGCCACTCATTGGGGACTGGAGTGCCTGGAAGAGAATTTGTAAAATCACTCTGAGACCCTCTGGTCATGGCAGAGGTGATGGACAGGGAGGACTTTGAGGAGGATGGCCGGTGTATCTCGTGTCCATCAGTTCTCACCATGTCAACATCCTCCAACATGTAGCCCACGATGGAACGAGTCAAGAAGCCTTTCTCTGAGGTGCTCATCCTCTCTGACATGGACACTCTCCTCTGGATTGTCATCGGAGTCTGACTAATTAAGGCTTTGGAATCATTTACCATGCTGGTCTGGCAGCCTTCATGTTCACTGTAAGTCATTTGTGTAGAAGTAGCTATTCTTGCATATGGATTTGGCATGTTTGGGGGCCTCAACCACATTGTCTAGGAGGACCGGTTGTTGCTGGGCAAAAAAATCCTTGACCTTGGTGAACACATTGTTGAACAGGTTAACAGTGCCTGGCCAAATGATCTTTCCTTTCACATTGGCCCCATTGTGAACACTGACAGGAAGGGTTGAAGCTGACAGGGATCTCTCTAACTGGCCAGACACTGATGCATCAGACATTTTAGTAATCTGGGTGAAGCTATTAAGGTCTTTAGTGATGCTTATGACGATGTTGGATGCTGCAGAATTGGTGTGCAGAGAAGAGTTGAACAAAGATGGAGTTCCACTCTTCTGAAGGATTTTGACATCTCTATCATCACCTTCATTACTGGATTCTGCACAAATGTCTGCAATTCTACCATCAAGGCTGGTAATTTACAATGCCAATCAACCCTGATTGAAGGATCCCACCAGCCATATGTGAGGCTTTAGTTTGAAACTCCTTAGTACATAGTTTGTCAAAGGCTGTGGATTTAAGACTTCTAGAGGATGCCTCCTCCTCATCATTGTTGATCTCACCATGCAAATCGTCCTGTGTATTGACAGCATAGTCATCAACAGATAAATATGATTTGGAGGCGGCAAGGACGTCAATCTGAGAAACAACGGCATCCAAAAGCTTGGACAGGTCTTCTGTATCTCCTTTTAGGCTAGAGAGGCATTCCTCCATGGTTTCCTCAGAGTGATACACAGTGAGGATCTGACTAATGACCTCCTTGGTATAGGTTTGAAGGTCCGCTTGGATTTCAAGAGAATCACTATTACAAGTTGTTGAATTTATTATGAATTTATTATGGATAAATGAATAAACAATATCCCCATTTTAAATATAATTGTATCTAGGTAAACTTATACTCTGTATGTTTAATAGACAATATGAGTTCATAAGAAGAAATTGTGTGACAGGAGAAAGGAGTAATAAAATGTTAAAGAACACCATTCCAACTGGGCAGTAACAAATGGGTTGTGGACTGTGTAAACACACAAGGTCATTAGCCTATGGTTGACCCAACCTGAAACTTAGCTCTGGGGTTTTTAGATTAGGCAGTGAGTGCATTCCTAGGGTTTCTGTTAAATAAAACTGTCAGTTCAGTGGTGATCGATAATGTTGAGGGGTCAAAAGTTATCTGGGAGTGTGTTAGTAAGTTAGAATGAACTTTTCACCTTACTTTGTCCTGTCGAGAAGGGGGGGTTCGGTTAAGGCAGTGAAATGACGTCATGATCTGTATTTAAACTGATGCATGTGTTTGAGTGGTAGCGCGCTCCGAGAATAATTTCTATTACCTATTATTTAAAGACTGGTCTGCGTCTATTTTATGCAAACAAGAAATCTTACAAATTATCATAAAATAGATTAAGGGCTTTCAATTGATGAAAGCACATTGTCATAATTAAATTATACTAACACAAGTCACCTGAGAATCTAAACTTTCACTAGGAGCCTGTTTGAGAGTCTCATCATGTATTGGTGTAACACCATCGATGACCTTTACAGAGTCTTGGCAGGGAGTGAGAAACCGCCTCAGCATTTCTCGAAATCTATGATATATAATACGAGCAGCATGAAGGGTGCTCACTTTTGAAATTCTGACATTTTCAGAGTCATGTGTTCATATTTATAACTGGAAGACTCTGGGTAGATTCACATACCTTAAGGGAACATTTTGGCAGTTGCTGTATGGTTAGTGAGAAAGTCCATATTGCAAATGTACGGTCCCTTACTAGATGTCCGAAATCGTTTGTAAAATTCGCGGACGGCGTCGGGCCGAGCGGCAGGGCCGGACCTACCGGGAAGTCATCAAATGAACTTTGTCGGACATTCGGTTTCCCTTTTACAAAAATAATCCGATTTTGGTCATTTTTCCTCTGTCCCGGAAACTCCCACAAGAGGGCATAAGCAATCATATTGCTATTGGACAAAACATCACGATTCACGACGGGGCCTTATCTCGAAAACTGAAAATATTTCGAAGCCGAAACTCGGTGAGCGTAGGTTTGGCATAATGGGCAGTTGGCCCCGAACAAGATGGCGTCTAGAACTCAACGGTTTTTGAGTTATGGCCATTCATCTGGAATTAAAGGTCCAAAATGAAAATAGAGAAATTATTTTTCCACTTCATGGAGCCTCCGGTGTCAATAAAAAAAGAACCAGCCATTTATCTATCGTCATTTAAGAGAAATCGTACAATGACAGATTGGTGATGTTCATGCATTTTTTTTAAACGGTTACAGATCCAGTGGCAGGGTGTTCTTACGAATCTTTTTAAAGTGTGCTGCGGAGCTCTGCGTAGCTTTCTGTCTTTTATCAAAGATTTTGTGTAGTCTTGACATTTCACTAGGTTAGCTAGCCAGCTAAATAACTCAGTTCTTAACGTAAAGACTAAAAACACTGATTCTGTAAAGGCATACCCCAATCAGGATAGTAGCACAGTTTATAGCATTACACTCAACGGAAGTGCTTTATTAGTGTAGTGTCACAGTGGCAGTTGCCAGTTAAAAACATCAGATCAACAAAGCCTCTGCCAGATTAGCCTACTTCAGCAGTAAACTGTATCATTTGAATCATTTTAGTCAATAAGATTCTTCAACGAAAAGCTTAACTTTCTGAACACTCACACAGTCCACTTGAAACATTCACACAGCTCCTTTGCATTAGCAAAGCCTCTTGTGTAGCCTAAAGTCAACTATGTGTCTGTCTTTCCCTGTTCTCTCCTCTCTGCACAGACCATACAAACGCCCCACACCGTAGCGTGGTCTAAGCACAGCGACCCTAATCTGGTGGTCCCAGCGCGCACGACCCACGTGGAGTTCCAGGCTTTTGGGTGAGCCTCTGGAACTGCCGAACTGTTAGGGCCAACAAAGCAGAGTTCATTCACCTCTTCAGTTCCTCCAGGTCCTCCCGATCCACAGACCCTAACCTTGACCGTGTGGCATTAACCCTTAATAGTTAAAAGAAGGTGTTTACTTCAAAGAATTTGCATTGACTTCTCTCCCCATAGGAATACATTGCCTGCACCCCTCATCTCTTCAACCTGAAGCCTCTTTTATGAACCCTCTGAACCTGTCTTCTATCCACAGTCCATCAGCCCACTTAGGTCTATCATTTATCGCCCTCCAGGTTCCCTAAGTTCTTCCTGAGCTTGATGTGGTTAAATTGACTCCAAAAGGTTCCTGAGGACGGCTCACCTCTCACAGTTCTACTACATTCAACCTGTGTAGATCAGTCAATTTTGACTCAAGACTTAAAACTCCTTCTTTCCACTCCTCTCCTCTTTTGACCTCACCCTCTCACCTTCCTGTTCCAACCAGGAAAGTGCCTTTAATTGCTGTTCTTCACACTCATCTGTTTTGAAGGGTTAGAAAAGTTCATCTCCCAAAACTTCATATGTGTGACTAGGTAACCCTCCTGAACTGTAAATCAGTCATTTCTCCCAACAGATGTTCAAAGAAAAACTCTCACACACACACACAACAAGGATGGATGAAAAAGTCCTGGTCTCAAAGACACAGACCCAGGCAATCCTCATAAACATCTTCTCTGCTCAAACCTTCTCCAACCTATCTCCTGATTCTCCCCTCTCCTCCCTTTCTGCATCCTTTGACCTTCTAGGCCCAAAATCCTCCAGCCTCCCCTCCAACGTCATTTCTTTTGCGAGCTCACAGAACAGTTAGGGTGGCAGCACAATTCGAAATGGAGGAAAACGTTCCTAAGGACCTGACATCCTTTCGACTCCCTCCTCTCTACATTTTCCTCTTCTCTCTGCTGCTAAAGCCACATTAACCCTCTAAATTCCAAGCATCTGCCTTAAAGAAGGAAGCATTGCAACCTTCTCCTCCCCCTAGGAATCATCCTCCCCCTCCCCCCCTCTAAATTCAACCAGATGCCTCAACCATTTTGAAATGAATGCCGTATGAACCTGATCCTCTTTGGTAAAGTCCATCAAGCCGCTGGTTCTGCTCACACTGCCCTACCCTGTGTCTGACCTCTTTGCTTCCAGATGACCAACCGGAAGTGGTTAAAACCACCCTAAAAGTGTATACCCTATACCCTGCCTGCAGTTTTCTCCAGACCATAGAGACATTCAACCCTGTACCTCAAATCAGTTCATTCAACTCATCCTTAAAACTCTGGATTCTGTAACCCTTCCGTCTTCAAGGGGATATGAGTTGCACCCCTTCTGAAAAAACCAACCGGATCCCCATGATGTCAACAACTACAGGGCAGTATCCCTTCTTTCTTTTCTCTCCAAAACTCTTGAACGTGTGATATCCAGCTCCCCCTATCTCTCTAGAATGACCTTTTTCCCAAAAAGGTTTCAAGAAAAGTCATTCAACTGAGACACTCTTCTTGTAAGGAGGGCTCCGCACTGCTAAAGTAGAGACTCTCCTCTGCCTTCAATAGTCTAGACCTTTGCCTTCTACTGTGAACCATCAGACCTAGAGTTCCACCCTCTCCTGTTCTAGACCTCAGGTTGATAGTGCGTGGTGACCTGTTAGGTGGCTCTACCAGGTTCTGGCCCGAGAAACAGCCTCCACACCACAATGACTTCAACCATTTTCCCCCAGGCGAAAATCTAGGCCATTTAGAAAAGTCTCAGAGAAACAAGTCACTGGGTGCATTAACCTCACATGGTCTCTCCTATCATTGAGCACGGACCACAATTAATCTTTCCTTTCCCCCTTCTGATGATCAGGTTCAAGGACCCTGCATGTCTGGCAGACAATCAGTGTGGATTTTCAGCACCCAAGCTAGGGTTCGGCAAGACGGAGCTGCTCTTCCTCCCGGGAAGGACTGCCCGATTCCATGATCTCGCCATCACGGTTGACAACTCCATTGTGTCCTCCTCCCAGAGCGCTAAGAACCTTGGCGTGATCCTGGACAACACCCTGTTTTCTTATGTTTTAAACTAAGGCGGTGTGAATTATGGGCCTCACATATGTGATAGTTGGCTTCTAAATGAGTTGGAAAAAGTGGGTTTGGTGTCATTGGTATCAGTTTGGTGTCAAAATGACATCTAATTGACTGATGGACACTGACTTGCTAGTTGACTCGCTTTGGCTGGGCTCCCTGCCTTTGCAATATGTTTACAACTCATCCAGAGGGACCATCACCAAAATGGCATTCTGAAATAAACACAAAAATCCATCTGGCTTCCAGTTGAAGTCTCCGCCAAGACCATGGTGCCGGAGTTCAACGGGCCCGGCTTGACTCAGTACCTCCAGGCTCTGAGTCAGGCCTTGAAAACACCCAAACAAGGCTGGCACCTCAATGTCATTTGCTTTGGGTGCTGAGAGAACCTCCCTACCACTGAGGAAGTACAGTTCCCTGAGGTCAGCCCAGTCAAAACTGTTGACCGTCTGGCCCCCAACCAGTGGAACAAGGTGTTTACATCAAAGCAGTTTCATTGACACCTTCCCCGGAATACATTGAAACCCCACCTCTTTCAACCTGAAGCCTAGGATGGGTTATGAATGCCTATGAACCTGTCTTCTATGACAGTCCATCAGTTCACTGGATGTCACTTGTAAGTACCTGTGCCAATTCTAAGCTTCTGAAGAAACCGGAAGTGGTTGAAATCACCTTAAAGTGTAAATGTAATGTAAATGTAAATGGTGTCCTGCAGTTTGTTAGACATAGATGCTTTTCAAAACTTCCTGTGTGATCAGTCAATTCTTAATAAAACTGTAAAACTCAGGATTCTCCCAACAGATGTCAAAAGAATGTGTTTACTTATAGCTCCCAGAAACACAACACAGCAAGGATGGGTGACACTGTCTGTTTTGAAGGTTAAAAAAGTCAAATAGTGGGTTTTTAAAACTTCATTTGTGTGTCAGAATGACATCTAATTGACCTGTAAACAGTCATTTCTCCCAACAGATGTCAAAGCAAATGTTCACAAACACACAGCAAGGACCATCATAAAATGCAGTGCTCAAAGACACAGAAAAATGGCATAAACATAATCTCCAGACTGTGCCGAGTTCAACGAGAATCCCGCTTGACCGTAGCTCGCTCGGTGCGTGGTGACCATTGAAAAAAAGTAGGCCCAAAATGAAGCCTGCCCCACAACGTCATTTGCTTTTGGGTGACAGAGAGAGAACCGTTAGGGTGAGAAGCACAATTCGACCTCTTGTACGTTCCTAAGGTCCTCCCGATCCGTGCAAGCCTAACCTTGACCGTGTGGCATTAACCCTTAATAGTTAAAAGAAGGTGTTTACTTCAAAGAATTTGCATTGACTTCTCTCCCCATAGGAATACATTGCCTGCACCCCTAAATTCAACCTGAAGCCTATATGGGTTATGAATGCCTAATGAACCTGTCTTCTATGACAGTCCATCAGACCACTATGAGGTCTACCTGTGTCGATTCTAAGCTTCCTGGAGCAACCGGAAGTGGTTAAATTGACCCAAAAGGTGTTTTGATGTACATAACCTTCAAAGGTGAAAATGACTACATTCAACCCTGTGTAGATCAGTCAATTCTTAACTTAAAGACTTAAAACTCAGGATTCTGTAAGAGGCTACCTCATTCAAGATATGTGTTTACCTATAGCTTCCTGTTCCAACCGGAAGTGCCTTTAATTGGGTCACACTGTCTGTTTTGAAGGGTTAGAAAAGTCACATCTCTCCAAAACTTCATATGTGTGACTAGGTAACCCTCCTGAACTGTAAATCAGTCATTTCTCCCAACAGATGTTAAAGAAAAACTCTCACACACACACACAGCAAGGATGGAGTGAAAAAGTGCGGTGCTCAAAGACACAGACAGCAGGCAATGGCATAAACATAATCTCTAGGCCGTGCCGAGTTCAACGAGATATCCCGCTTGACCGTAGCTCGCTCGGTCTGAGCGCAGCGACCATGAGAAAAGTAGGCCCAAAATGAAGCCTGCCCCACAACGTCATTTGCTTTTGGGTGACAGTGAGGGTGAGAAGCACAATTCGACCTCAGGTACGTTCCTAAGGTCCTCCCGATCCGTGCAAGCCTAACCTTGACCGTGTGGCATTAACCCTTAATAGTTAAAAGAAGGTGTTTACTTCAAAGAATTTGCATTGACTTCTCTCCCCATAGGAATACATTGCCTGCACCCCTAAATTCAACCTGAAGCCTATATGGGTTATGAATGCCGTATGAACCTGTCTTTGGTAACAGTCCATCAAGCCAGTATGAGGTCTACCTGTGTTGATTCTAAGCTTCCTGGACCAACCGGAAGTGGTTAAAATCACCCTAAAAGTGTATATCCATACCCTGCCTGCAGTTTTATAGACATAGTGCATTCAACCCTGTGTAAATCAGTTAATTCTAAACGTAAAGACTTAAAACTCAGGATTCTGTAACAGCATACCCCAATGGGGATATGTGTTGACTTATAGCTTCCTGTGCCAACCGGAAGTGCCATGATTGGTGTCTCAGGGGCTGTTTCGAGGGGTTAAAAAAGTCAGATCTGTCCAAAACTTCATATGTGTGATATCCAACCCCCATGAACTGTAAATCAGTCATTTTTCCCATAAAATTTCAAAGGAAAACTAAATCACACAGACACACAACTTGGAAGGAGGGACGTATTGGGGTGCGTAGAGACTGACAGTGCCTTCAATAGTTAGCTTTGTTCTAGCTAAAAAAGAACCGTCAGACCTAGAGTTCCGAAACTTTAAAAACCTGTTCTAGACCTCAGGTCGATAGTGCGTGGTGAGTTAGATGGCTCTGGAAGGTTCTCGGCCCGAGAAACAGCCTCGTACATTTGCAATGACTTCAATTCATTTTGACCATTACGAAAATGACGACATTTAGAAAAGTCTCAGAGAAACAAGACTAGGTGCATTGAAACCGGCTCGGCCCATAGAGACGGACCCCAACGTTTCTGTCCGATAGCTCATTCAAGGACCCCATAGCAAGGCATGGAAAAAAGTGGATTTTCAGCACCAATTAGGGTTTTACTCGAGCACCGAAGGACCTATCGAGCCGAAACTCGGGATTCGGGGTCGCCTCACATAGGCCTTCACATAATGTCCGAACTGGACCCGCAGCTAGAACGTAACTATGTGTTTTACGTTTTGATTATGTTTTAAACTAATGGCGTTGTGAATTATGGGCCTCACATATGTGATAGTTGGCTTCTAAATGAGTTGGAAAAAGTGGGTTTGGTGTCAATTGGTATCAGTTTGGTGTCAAAATGACATCTAATTGACTGATGGACACTGACTTGCTAGTTGACTTTTGTACATTTGCAATATGTTTAAACGGAGAGGGACCATCACCAAAATGGCATTCTGAAATAAACACAAAAAATGGCATCACCATAGTCTCCAGACTGTGCCGAGTTCAACGAGACGCCCCGCTTGACCGTAGCTCGCTCTGAGTGCAGCGACCTTGAAAAAAAGAAGGCGCAAAAGGAAGGCTGGCCCTCAATGTCATTTGCTTTTGGGTGACAGTGAGAGAACCGTTAAAGGTGAGAAGCACAATTCGACCTCAGGAACGTACCTGAGGTCCTCCCGATCCATGCAAGTCTAACCTTGACCGTGTGGCATTAACCCTTACCAGTTAAAAGGTGTTTACATCAAACAGTTTGCATTGACTTCTCTCCCCATAGGAATACATTGCCTGCACCTCTAAATTCAACCTGAAGCCTATGTGGGTTATGAATGCCTTATGAACCTGTCTTCTATGACAGTCCATCAGATCACTATGAGGTCTACCTGTGCCAATTCTAAGCTTCCTGAAGAAACCGGAAGTGGTTGAAATCACCAAAATGTATCAGTGTTGATCCATACATAACCTGCAGTTTGATAGACATAGTGCATTCAACCCTGTGTAGATCAGTCAATTCTTAACTTAAATACTTAAAACTCAGGATTCTGTAAGTGGCAATGTCAATCAAGACATGTGTTTACTTATAGCTCCCTGTGCCAACCGGAAGTGCCTTTAATTGGGTCACACTGTCTGTTTTGAAGGGTTAAAAAAGTCACATATTTTTAAAACTTCATATGTGTGACTAGATAACCCTCCTGACCTGTAAATCAGTCATTTCTCCCAACAGATGTCAAAGAAAAGCTCTCACACACACACACAGCAAGGATGGAGTGATAAAGTGCAGTGCTCAAAGACACAGAGAGCAGGCAATGGCATAAACATAATCTCTAGGCCGTGCCGAGTTCAACGAGATATCCCGCTTGACCGTAGCTCGCTCGGTCTAAGCGTAAGCGACCATTAGAAAAGTAGGCCCAAAATGAAGCCTGCCCCACAACGTCATTTGCTTTTGGGTGACAGAGAGAGAACCGTTAGGGTGAGAAGCACAATTCGACCTCTTGTACGTTCCTAAGGTCCTCCCGATCCGTGCAAGCCTAACCTTGACCGTGTGGCATTAACCCTTAATAGTTAAAAGAAGGTGTTTACTTCAAAGAATTTGCATTGACTTCTCTCCCCATAGGAATACATTGCCTGCACCCCTAAATTCAACCTGAAGCCTATATGGGTTATGAATGCCTAATGAACCTGTCTTCTGTGACAGTCCATCAGACCACTACTATGAGGTCTACCTGTGTTGATTCTAAGCTTCCTGGATCAACCGGAAGTGGTTAAAATCACCCTAAAAGTGTTTATCCATTACCTGCCTGCAGTTTGATAGACATAGTGCATTCAACCCTGTGTAAATCAGTCAATTCTTAACGTAAGGACTTAAAACTAAAACTAAAAAAGCATACCCCAGTGAGGATATGTGTTGACTTATAGCTTCCTGTGCCAACCGGAAGTGCCATAATTGGTGTCTCTTGGGCTGTTTCGAGGGGTTAAAAAAGTCAGATCTTTCCAAAACTTCATATATGTGATTAGGCAACCCCCATGAACTGTAAATCAGTCATTTTTCCCATAAAATTTCAAAGGAATACTAAATCTCACACACACACACAGCTTAGAAGTAGGGACCCTTTGGGGTGCGTAGAGACATACACTGCCTGCATTAGTTAACCTTGTTGGAACTTTTAAAGAACCGTCAGACCTAGAGTTCCAAAACTTTAGAATCCTGTTCTAGACCTCAGGTTGATAGTGCGTGGTGAGTTACATGGCTCTAGAAGGTTCTCGGACCGAGAAATAGCCTCGTACATTTGCAATGACTTCAATTCATTTTTGCATCACGAAAATGACGACATTTAGAAATGTCCCAGAGTCGCAAGACTAGGTGCATTGCGACTGTCTCGGCCCATATAGACAGACCCCAAGGTTTCTGTCCGATAGCTCATTCAAGGACCCCGTAGCAAGTAATGGAAAAAAAGTGGATTTTCAGCACCAATTAGGGTTTTGCTCGGACACCAAATGACCGTTCGAGCCGAAACTTGGGATTCGGGGTCGCCTCAGCTAGGCCTACACATAACATAAGAAATGGACCCGCAGCTAGAACGTAACTACGTGATTTATGTTTTTTTATGGTTTGAACTTAAGGCGTTGTGAATTTTGGGCCAGCTCTGAAGTATGTGATAGTTGGCTACTAAACGAGTTGGAAAAAGTGGGTTTAGTGTCAGTTTGTATCAGTTTGGTGTCAGAATGATATCTAATTGACTGATGGACGGTGACTTGCTGGTGACTCTTGTCCACTTGCAATATGTTTAAACAGTGAGGTACCATCACCAAAGTGACATTCTGAAATCAACCCTAACGAGCCATTGAGATGAACCAGAATCACTGCCCAGCCATCCCGAGTTCATCGGGCCAGTCAATTTCACATTCCTGCAGGATTTTTATAGCATGACAAATTCGTGATTGTACCTGCCCATTGAACCATATTGCAAATGCACAGTGACTTTGTAAAAGTAAGAAAACATAAACAAATGGACATAATGAAATCACCATATTTTTATTTTTGGGTTACCAGTTGCACAACAATGCACGTGCATTTGCAATATGATTCTATAGTGAAAAAACATCACCAAATGGACATGATGAAATCAACACAACGAGTGATGGAAAGGAACAACTATCACTGCCAGGCCATCCTGTGTTCATCAGGCCAGTCAATTTTGCATTCCTGCAGGATTTTTATAGCATGACAAAATCGTGATGGTACATGCCCATTGAACCATATTGCAAATGCACAGTGACTTTGGAAAAGTGAGAAAACATAAACAAATGGACATGATGAAATCAACACGAATAGTGATGGAAAGGTACAACTATCACTGCTCGGCCACCCTGTGTTCATCAGGCCAGTCAATTTAGCATTTTTGAGCATGAAATCAACACAACGAGTGATGGAAAGGAACAAATACATTTTTTGCTCAGTCATACAGTTTCACAATGCTCTAAGACTGTATCCATTAGTTAATTAATGTTTATAAGCCAATATAATACTTCATAACAAAGGAGCTTCAAGAAAGTTTTGCCTGAATTTAAATGCTTGAATTCCAATGGAGGGTTTATGTCAAAATGAGTCATATGAATTACAATTAAAAACTTATATGGGTGTTACACATAAAGGGGTGGTTTTCCAGACACAGATTAAGGTTAGTCCTGGACTAAAAAGTATTTTCAATGGAGATTCTTCATTGAACGCACAATTTAATATCCAAGACAATGCATAATCGGTGTCTAGGAACCACCCCAAAATGACTCAAATGTAAACTATTAAACTTGGTTGATCGTAAGGAAATATACATAATATGTATCAGCAATATGTGACAGTGGGAATGCATTCAGCACTTGGCCTCTATTTCATTTTTTTCTGCTCGCAGAGGAAGTGAAACAAAATGAGAAACAAAGAGGAACAACAGAAGTCAGCCTCTCTATTTTGGCTCTGATCAAATCAGCAGAGAGACACAACGTTATGGGACGTTCCGATATAAATATGTTCTGTAGAACAAACATGCCTCTGACACGTAGAATAAGACATCTCGTCAGCTCTATTCATAGCATTTCTTCTGCAGCGTTTGACCATTTTTCGCTACTGAACATGGCCCTGGGGTAAACTATCGAGCACATATGGTAGAGTGCAAAATGAGTGGGAATTGAATGAATAGGCTGTTATCAATAACATAGTGGTGGTGCATTCCATTCCCAACTGGTGCAAGTGTAGCCCAATCTGATCCAGTAAACCATAGATTCCCCTTTAGAGACTATTCATTGGAGGTTTGAGTAATACTAAATATAAGGAAGAAGTCAATGTACTCTTTTCTCTGTTGTGTGTTCAGGAGGATGCAAAGTTACAGACCATCCAGATAGAAAGGGATCATGTGAACCAGATCTTATTGTATGTAGTGTAGAATAGGGAATCCCGTCAGCACTACTTACTTCTATATGCAAGGTTCACAACATGTCACTGGAAACATGCACAGTGTTGTTTTAAACTTTTCGACCGCCGTCCCACTCACCCCAACTGGTCCCACCTGTGCTCTGGGGGCCTTGCAGGACTGGGCTGGGGGGGTCTGAGAGGGTACGCTTGTGCCCGGGGGGGGTGGGGGTCTCTTCTTAAGGGTGGAGATGCCACCGCTGCCTCCAGTCTGGGAGCCCAGGGGAAGGGAGGTAGGCGGGCAAGTAGAGGGTGCTAGAAAATACAGGGGAAGAGGCATGCTGTGATTGGTTAAAACAAGAGGGCAAAAATCTTGTCTTATGGAGGCATGCTACAGAGCTGTTATCTATGATCAAAGCCATATTTAATTCAGAAAGAGGGTACTGTAAAGATGCAAAGATTGAACAAGATGTTCAAGTTGATTTCTCTGACACAAAGCGGAAGGCACTATCAATCTATTTTGACATTAACAAACTATTCAAAAACACTGGATTATTCCATGCATGAAAACTCTACATCAGTCAATCAAATGTATCTATAAAGCCCTTTTTATATCAGCAGATGTCAAGCTGGGATTTTGGAACATACATTTTTGCATCTTTAAATTAATTATATAGAAATGCAGGAAATAAGGGAAAGGGGGATACCTAGTCAGTTGTACAACTAAATGCATTCAACTGAAATGTGTCTTCTGCATTTAACCCCTCTGAATCAGAGAGTTGCGGGGGGCTGCCTTAAATCGACATCCACGTCTTCAGCGTCCGGGGAACAGTGGGTTAACTGTATACAGTGTACAGCCATTAATACTTGAAGAATATAACTTAGAAATGCCCGATGAGCTTAGTTTCAATGTCATTGAGTCCTTATATCAATAGCTCTGTCTATACGTTTGAGCGCTAACATTTCTCCAGCCCCATCCCTCATCTTTTTAAAGTGGGGGGTGGGACCACTTTGTTGTTGTTTCATTCCAGACTTTAAAGCGACAGTTCACTCCAAAATCAAAGGTTAACAGATATTTTCAGACATCCAAAGATGAGATAAGTCCATGGCCATGTATCAGAATGGAAAAGATAAACACCATATAATTTCTTGATTTCATTGAGTTTTACCATCAAGGACCACTTTGGAAACAAGTATATTAATTAAGGCTTTTAAGTGCTTATCTTCTGGGGATCCAAGGAACTGCTTGTTGTATTATTTGTTATGGAAAGAAGTGGAGGGCGCTTAACCAACGTTAGTCAAGGTGCAACCCAAGTTAGCATCTTTCATCAGAAATGTAGATGAAGGCCATTGATGAAGGCCCAAACGTCAAGCTTTCAATAGTGTCTTAAATAAAATAACATGTTTTTAATGGTGAGTGAGTGTTGCACCTTTGCCTTTTCACCCCAATTGTATTTTCTTTTAGGTCTGAAAACATCTGACAAACGTTGATTTTGGAGTGAACCTTCCATTAAGATAATGCAACACTTTAGTTGAAGGACCTTGTTATACTGCTTTCAAACCAGTCATAGAGCATTATGGAACTGTATAATAATGTACATCAATCAATCAAATGTATTTATAAAGCCTTTTTACATCAGCAGATGTCACAGTGCAGTACAGAAACCCAGCAACAACCATCCATTCAGATATAGAAGCACTGTGACCAGGAAAAACTCCCTAGAAAGGCAGGAACCTAGGAAGAAACCTAGAGAGGAACCAGGCTCTGAGGGGTGGACAGTCCTCTGGCTGTGCCTGGTGGAGATTATAAGAGTACATGGCCATTTAGGCCAGAACGTTCTTCAAGATGTAGAGTCAGTATGAGAGCGGAGATAACATGGTACAGTCCAGACTCCCAGACTCCCAGTGGTTCCTTAGGACAGACTAGAGTCAGTATGAGAGGGGAGATAACATGATACAGTCCAGACTCCCAGTGGTTCCTCAGGACAGACTAGAGTCAGTATGAGAGAGGAGATAACATGATACAGTCCAGACTCCCAGTGGTTCCTCAGGACAGACTAGAGTCAGTATGAGAGAGGAGATAACAGGGTACAGTCCAGACTCCCAGTGGTTCCTCAGGACAGACTAGAGTCAGTATGAGTGAGGAGATAACATGATACAGTCCAGACTCCCAGTGGTTCCTCAGGACAGACTAGAGTCAGTATGAGAGAGGAGATGGTTCAGCAGGACAGACTAGAGTCAGTATGAGAGAGGAGATAACATGGTACAGTCCAGACTCCCAGTGGTTCCTCAGGACAGACTAGAGTCAGTATGAGAGAGGAGATAACATGGTACAGTCCAGACTCCCAGTGGTTCCTCAGGACAGACTAGAGTCAGTATGAGAGAGGAGATAACATGGTACAGTCCAGACTCCCAGACTCCCAGTGGTTCCTCAGGACAGACTAGAGTCAGTATGAGAGAGGAGATAACATGATACAGTCCAGACTCCCAGTGGTTCCTCAATCCAGACTCCCAGTGGTTCCCCAGTCCAGACTCCCAGTGGTTACCCAGGACAGACTAGAGTCAGTATGAGAGCGGAGATCACATGGTACAGTCCAGACTCCCAGTGGTTCCTCAGGACAGACTAGAGTCAGTATGAGAGAGGAGATACCATGGTACAGTCCAGACTCCCAGACTCCCAGTGGTTCCTCAGGACAGACTAGCGTCAGTATGAGAGCGGAGATCACATGGTACAGTCCAGACTCCCAGACTCCCAGTGGTTCCTCAGGACAGACTAGAGTCAGTATGAGAGAGGAGATAACATGGTACAGTCCAGACTCCCAGTGGTTCCTCAGGACAAACTAGAGTCAGTATGAGAGCGGAGATAACATGGTACAGTCCAGACTCCCAGTGGTCCCTCAGGACCGACTAGAGTCAGTATGAGAGAGGAGATAACATGATACAGTCCAGCCTCCCAGTGGTTCCTCAGGACAGACTAGAGTCAGTATGAGAGGGGAGATAACATGGTACAGTCCAGACTCCCAGACTCCCAGTGGTTCCTTAGGACAGACTAGAGTCAGTATGAGAGCGGAGATAACATGGTACAGTCCAGACTCCCAGACTCCCAGTGGTTCCTTAGGACAGACTAGAGTCAGTATGAGAGAGGAGATAACATGGTACAGTCCAGACTCCCAGTGGTTCCTCAGGACAGACTAGAGTCAGTATGAGAGAGGAGATAACATGGTACAGTCCAGACTCCCAGACTCCCAGTGGTTCCTCAGGACAGACTAGAGTCAGTATGAGAGAGGGGAGATAACATGATACAGTCCAGACTCCCAGTGGTTCCTCAATCCAGACTCCCAGTGGTTCCCCAGTCCAGACTCCCAGTGGTTACCCAGGACAGACTAGAGTCAGTATGAGAGCGGAGATCACATGGTACAGTCCAGACTCCCAGTGGTTCCTCAGGACAGACTAGAGTCAGTATGAGAGAGGAGATACCATGGTACAGTCCAGACTCCCAGACTCCCAGTGGTTCCTCAGGACAGACTAGAGTCAGTATGAGAGCGGAGATCACATGGTACAGTCCAGACTCCCAGACTCCCAGTGGTTCCTCAGGACAGACTAGAGTCAGTATGAGAGAGGAGATAACATGGTACAGTCCAGACTCCCAGTGGTTCCTCAGGACAAACTAGAGTCAGTATGAGAGCGGAGATAACATGGTACAGTCCAGACTCCCAGTGGTCCCTCAGGACCGACTAGAGTCAGTATGAGAGAGGAGATAACATGATACAGTCCAGCCTCCCAGTGGTTCCTCAGGACAGACTAGAGTCAGTATGAGAGGGGAGATAACATGGTACAGTCCAGACTCCCAGACTCCCAGTGGTTCCTTAGGACAGACTAGAGTCAGTATGAGAGCCGGAGATAACATGGTACAGTCCAGACTCCCAGACTCCCAGTGGTTCCTTAGGACAGACTAGAGTCAGTATGAGAGAGGATATAACATGATACAGTCCAGCCTCCCAGTGGTTCCTCAGGACAGACTAGAGTCAGTATGAGAGGGGAGATAACATGGTACAGTCCAGTCTCCCAGTGGTTCCTAAGGACAGACTAGAGTCAGTATGAGAGGGGAGATAACATGGTACAGTCCAGACTCCCAGACTCCCAGTGGTTCCTTAGGACAGACTAGAGTCAGAATGAGAGAGGAGATAACATGGTACAGTCCAGACTCCCAGTGGTTCCTCAGGACAGACTAGAGTCAGTATGAGAGAGGAGATGGTTCAGCAGGACAGACTAGAGTCAGTATGAGAGGGGAGATAACATGGTACAGTCCAGACTCCCAGTGGTTCCTCAGGACAGACTAGAGTCAGTATGAGAGAGGAGATAACATGGTACAGTCCAGACTCCCAGTGGTTCCTCAGGACAGACTAGAGTCAGTATGAGAGGGGAGATAACATGATACAGTCCAGACTCCCAGTGGTTCCTCAGGACAGACTAGAGTCAGTATGAGAGCGGAGATAACATGATACAGTCCAGACTCCCAGTGGTTCCTCAGGACAGACTAGAGTCAGTATGAGAGCGGAGATAACATGGTACAGTCCAGACTCCCAGACTCCCAGTGGTTCCCCAGGACAGACTAGAGTCAGTATGAGAGAGGAGATAACATGGTACAGTCCAGACTCCCAGTGGTTCCTCAGGACAGACTAGAGTCAGTTTGAGAGAGGAGATAACATGATGCAGTCCAGACTCCCAGTGGTTCCTCAGGACAGACTAGAGTCAGTATGAGAGAGGAGATGGTTCAGCAGGACAGACTAGAGTCAGTATGAGAGAGGAGATAACATGATACAGTCCAGACTCCCAGTGAGTTCAGTGGTTCCTCAGAACAGACTAGAGTCAGTATGAGAGAGGAGATAACATGGTACAGTCCAGACTCCCAGTGGTTCCTCAGGACAGACTAGAGTCAGTATGAGAGAGGAGATAACATGATACAGTCCAGACTAGAGTCAGTATGAGAGAGGAGATAACATGATACAGTCCAGCCTCCCAGTGGTTCCTCAGGACAGACTAGAGTCAGTATGAGAGGGGAGATAACATGGTACAGTCCAGACTCCCAGACTCCCAGTGGTTCCTTAGGACAGACTAGAGTCAGTATGAGAGCGGAGATAACATGGTACAGTCCAGACTCCCAGACTCCCAGTGGTTCCTTAGGACAGACTAGAGTCAGTATGAGAGAGGATATAACATGATACAGTCCAGCCTCCCAGTGGTTCCTCAGGACAGACTAGAGTCAGTATGAGAGGGGAGATAATATGGTACAGTCCAGTCTCCCAGTGGTTCCTAAGGACAGACTAGAGTCAGTATGAGAGGGGAGATAACATGGTACAGTCCAGACTCCCAGACTCCCAGTGGTTCCTCAGGACAGACTAGAGTCAGTATGAGAGAGGGGAGATAACATGATACAGTCCAGACTCCCAGTGGTTCCTCAATCCAGACTCCCAGTGGTTCCCCAGTCCAGACTCCCAGTGGTTACCCAGGACAGACTAGAGTCAGTATGAGAGCGGAGATCACATGGTACAGTCCAGACTCCCAGTGGTTCCTCAGGACAGACTAGAGTCAGTATGAGAGAGGAGATACCATGGTACAGTCCAGACTCCCAGACTCCCAGTGGTTCCTCAGGACAGACTAGAGTCAGTATGAGAGCGGAGATCACATGGTACAGTCCAGACTCCCAGACTCCCAGTGGTTCCTCAGGACAGACTAGAGTCAGTATGAGAGAGGAGATAACATGGTACAGTCCAGACTCCCAGTGGTTCCTCAGGACAAACTAGAGTCAGTATGAGAGCGGAGATAACATGGTACAGTCCAGACTCCCAGTGGTCCCTCAGGACCGACTAGAGTCAGTATGAGAGAGGAGATAACATGATACAGTCCAGCCTCCCAGTGGTTCCTCAGGACAGACTAGAGTCAGTATGAGAGGGGAGATAACATGGTACAGTCCAGACTCCCAGACTCCCAGTGGTTCCTTAGGACAGACTAGAGTCAGTATGAGAGCGGAGATAACATGGTACAGTCCAGACTCCCAGACTCCCAGTGGTTCCTTAGGACAGACTAGAGTCAGTATGAGAGAGGATATAACATGATACAGTCCAGCCTCCCAGTGGTTCCTCAGGACAGACTAGAGTCAGTATGAGAGGGAGATAACATGGTACAGTCCAGTCTCCCAGTGGTTCCTAAGGACAGACTAGAGTCAGTATGAGAGGGAGATAACATGGTACAGTCCAGACTCCCAGACTCCCAGTGGTTCCTTAGGACAGACTAGAGTCAGAATGAGAGAGGAGATAACATGGTACAGTCCAGACTCCCAGTGGTTCCTCAGGACAGACTAGAGTCAGTATGAGAGAGGAGATGGTTCAGACTCAGCAGGACAGACTAGAGTCAGTATGAGAGAGGGGAGATAACATGGTACAGTCCAGACTCCCAGTGGTTCCTCAGGACAGACTAGAGTCAGTATGAGAGAGGAGATAACATGGTACAGTCCAGACTCCCAGTGGTTCCTCAGGACAGACTAGAGTCAGTATGAGAGGGGAGATAACATGATACAGTCCAGACTCCCAGTGGTTCCTCAGGACAGACTAGAGTCAGTATGAGAGCGGAGATAACATGATACAGTCCAGACTCCCAGTGGTTCCTCAGGACAGACTAGAGTCAGTATGAGAGCGGAGATAACATGGTACAGTCCAGACTCCCAGACTCCCAGTGGTTCCCCAGGACAGACTAGAGTCAGTATGAGAGAGGAGATAACATGGTACAGTCCAGACTCCCAGTGGTTCCTCAGGACAGACTAGAGTCAGTTTGAGAGAGGAGATAACATGATGCAGTCCAGACTCCCAGTGGTTCCTCAGGACAGACTAGAGTCAGTATGAGAGAGGAGATGGTTCAGCAGGACAGACTAGAGTCAGTATGAGAGAGGAGATAACATGATACAGTCCAGACTCCCAGTGAGTTCAGTGGTTCCTCAGAACAGACTAGAGTCAGTATGAGAGAGGAGATAACATGGTACAGTCCAGACTCCCAGTGGTTCCTCAGGACAGACTAGAGTCAGTATGAGAGAGGAGATAACATGATACAGTCCAGACTAGAGTCAGTATGAGAGAGGAGATAACATGATACAGTCCAGCCTCCCAGTGGTTCCTCAGGACAGACTAGAGTCAGTATGAGAGGGGAGATAACATGGTACAGTCCAGACTCCCAGACTCCCAGTGGTTCCTTAGGACAGACTAGAGTCAGTATGAGAGCGGAGATAACATGGTACAGTCCAGACTCCCAGACTCCCAGTGGTTCCTTAGGACAGACTAGAGTCAGTATGAGAGAGGATATAACATGATACAGTCCAGCCTCCCAGTGGTTCCTCAGGACAGACTAGAGTCAGTATGAGAGGGGAGATAATATGGTACAGTCCAGTCTCCCAGTGGTTCCTAAGGACAGACTAGAGTCAGTATGAGAGGGGAGATAACATGGTACAGTCCAGACTCCCAGACTCCCAGTGGTTCCTTAGGACAGACTAGAGTCAGAATGAGAGAGGAGATAACATGGTACAGTCCAGACTCCCAGTGGTTCCTCAGGACAGACTAGAGTCAGTATGAGAGAGGAGATGGTTCAGCAGGACAGACTAGAGTCAGTATGAGAGGGGAGATAACATGGTACAGTCCAGACTCCCAGTGGTTCCTCAGGACAGACTAGAGTCAGTATGAGAGAGGAGATAACATGGTACAGTCCAGACTCCCAGTGGTTCCTCAGGACAGACTAGAGTCAGTATGAGAGGGGAGATAACATGATACAGTCCAGACTCCCAGTGGTTCCTCAGGACAGACTAGAGTCAGTATGAGAGCGGAGATAACATGATACAGTCCAGACTCCCAGTGGTTCCTCAGGACAGACTAGAGTCAGTATGAGAGCGGAGATAACATGGTACAGTCCAGACTCCCAGACTCCCAGTGGTTCCCCAGGACAGACTATAGTCAGTATGAGGAGAGAGGAGATAACATGGTACAGTCCAGACCCCCAGTGAGTTCAGTGGTTCCTCAGAACAGACTAGAGTCAGTATGAGAGAGGAGATAACATGGTACAGTCCAGACTCCCAGTGGTTCCTCAGGACAGACTAGAGTCAGTATGAGAGAGGAGATAACATGATACAGTCCAGACTAGAGTCAGTATGAGAGAGGAGATAACATGATACAGTC